>NC_036642.1:1510977-1533964 GCF_002806865.2 Cucurbita pepo subsp. pepo
TTTTTTTTTTTTTTTTTTTTTTTTTTTCTTTTTATAACAAAATTGAATCTTGTTATTAAGAAATTGAGAGAAATAAGGTTAAAACCAAAAAGATCAAATAATTATCCACAAACGTTCTTATTCATATGTCATATGATTTAGGCAATTTTTTTTAATTACATTAACGCGATTCTCCAGGTGACAAATAGCAACAATACGATTCTCCAGGTGACAAATAGCAACAATACGATTCTCCAGGTGACAAACAACAACAATAACGACAAAGAGAAAGATGTGTTGGGATTGCACAACAACTCACACTCGATTCAGATGAACACAAAGAAATAAGACTCACTAAATAATTTTACAAATGATAGAAACTACATCTTCAAAGTTACGTGGATATATTATGATTTAGCCTATTATATATAGTTTTAACAGATATAATATATAACTATCTGCCGTATATAGTTTTACCGCTTTTTACGGTAAATAACTATTTATTATTTATGACATTTTATTTATATGTTATTTACCCAATTTTATATGTCATTTACAAAAAAAATACAGGTGTATATAAACTTTGACTAAGCTATAAATAAAGGCAGACTCCAACCTTTGATTAAGCTATAAATAAGGTGTAGACTCCATGTGATTAAGGTAAAGGTATAAACAAACTGCAGACTTCATACAGCTATAAACAAGCTGCAGACTCCATACAAGGCTATAAATAAGCTGCGTGCATACTCCATACAACTCCAACTTTTGAGTAAGCTATAAATAAGCAACAGACTACGGAATAAAAGAAATTGGAAATGTAATTAGGTTAGAAGGGGCACAGCTCGTAAAGGTTGAGCCTTTTCCACAGTAATACCAAAGTTTTCATCCATGTTCATATTCTCTGGCGTTACTCCTTCTTCAAGCTTCCAATCAAACCAATGAAGCAGCGAACCCACCATCAAATGCAACATCCTTGTGGCTAATGGTTGTCCAGGGCAAATTCTCCGCCCACTACCAAATGGGATGAACTCAAAGTTTCTGGCTTTGGAATCAGAGGCCGAGTCCAAGAACCTCTCTGGCAGGAACAAATATGGGCTTTCCCACACACTGGAGTCTCTATATGAGGCCCATAAATTGACGATTATTTGGGTACCCTTTGGAATTGTAAAGCCCGAAATGGCGACCTCTGATTCGGCTTTACGAGGAAGAAGTAGCGCAGACTGCAGGCGCAACGTTTCCTTGATGACTGCTTGTAAATAGGGGAGCTTGTTGATGTGCGATTCTTCAACTGGATTTCCTTTCCCAATCACTCGCGAGAGTTCTTCTTTGAGTTTCACCATAGTTTCTGGGTTCTTCAAAAGATGTGTCATCGCCCATTGCACGATTGATGTAGTCGTCTCTGTTCCTCCGGTAAATAACACCTACAACCATTTCCAATTCCAACTCAAATATTATTTATGCATCCAATGAAATAGAAACAGAGTATTGAGTGCTCCTCACCAATATTGAATGTTTGATTTGGTTTCTATCAAGGGGGATCTCGTTGTTGTCCTCCCTCATGTTGAGAAGATGATGTAGCATATCATTTTTAGGACTGAAATCGGGCAATTCCTGCATCTTCAACCGTTCATCAATCTTCCCATCGATCATCTCAAACATCTTTCCAAAATGAACGGTGATGCGCCTCCTTATACCCTGCATGTCCAACCTCTTCAGCACAGGGAAAAAGTCACTAATATTTGGTTTTCCAGCTTCTTCCATCAGTCCTCTCATGGTGACCTTGAATTGTTTGGCCATTTCAGAATTTGGGTCCGCCAAATCCACCGACCAAATCGAATAAGAAATCAAATTAAGGGTCGTCGTAAACACAGCTTCTCCAATATCCACCGCCTCGCCGTTCAAAGCGCTTCGTCGGATGTTAGCAAGAAGGTCGTCTATCCTGGTACGGCGGAGGTTTTGATTGGCGTCGAGAGTCTTAGGGGATAAAAGATGGGTGTTGCAGATTTTTCGAATGTTTTTGTAAGTGGGGGAAACGGGAATCCATGGGAAAGCTAGTTGACCGTGGTCGTAAGGCGATAGAGCATCCGGAACGGCTCTGAAAGATAGGAAATGGTCGTGGGTTTGAAGGACTTGCTGAATCGTCTCCGGGGAAGATACGACGACGGCGGTGACTTGGCCGAGTTTCAACGACATGATTGGGCCATAGGACTCGGCCAGTTTGGCTAGAGATTGGTGGGGATTGTCTCCAAGATCCAAGAGATTCCCAATGATCGGAAGAGGTCGTGGTCCGGGAGGTAGGTTGGGGTTTCTTCTCGCCGGAATCAGACGGAGGGCTATGAAAGTGGAAATCAGGCAGATTATGAAACCGAAGATAAGAAACTCCATCTTCTTCACTCGATAATCATGAAAGATCAAAACACAAATTAGAAATTTAATATAAATGGTTCGCTTGTGATTTGATCCACTTGTTTTCTTTTCATCACCATTCATCCAATCAGACTTGGAGATGTGGGATTTGAGGCGAAGACTTTTTGAAATTGCTTCTCTGTATTTGTTTGGTGGGATTCATAGTAATTTCAGTTCATTCAAGTGATATGGAAATGTTTCCCGTTGTGGCGTAGAAAGGCCCATCAAATAATGCGAAGCCCATAATTGGGCACAAGTTCTTAGCCCAAAGTTCATATGAAATTTCAATAATGAAATATTGGTATCTGTCTGTGGAACAACCCCACCACCGCCGTGGAGCCTTTTCCTTCCCAACACAAATCCCAATCAGCCACCGTATGGAATAGTATTCCCTACTTTCCATTTTAATAATGAATAGATACAAATGTTAGAAATATGGTTGCAATTCAATTCAATTCAATTTAATTTAATTTAATTTAATTTAATTAACAAAAAAGAAGAAGAAAAGGGTAAAGTAGAGGCCAGAGGGATTATTTTGACTACAAATACACGTCTGTCTCACCGACACTCTAATTCCTCCAAATAAATCTCCACCCTCCGATTACTTCCGTACCATCTTCCCCCTTATCTTCTTCCCATTCCCATTCCCATTGCCATCACTCACTCACTAACTCGCTCTACTGTGTCAACCCAAAATCGACACTCTCTTCCACTCTCTCTCTACAGCTTCCATAAGAGAGAGAGAGACAGAGAGAGAGAGATCCCAGAAGAAAAACTCCATTTCGTAATGGGGGAGGCACCCACCTGGGCCACCCGCCGTCTGAGCAACCCGAATCCGACGTCGTCCGATCACATCCTCGACTTTCAAACCGCTGGTCCTCCTGCCGTCCGATCCCCTGCCATTTCAACGGCCCTGATCGTCCTCTCTTGGTACCTCTCCAACATCGGCGTCCTTCTCCTCAACAAGTACCTCCTAAGCTTTTATGGCTTCCGTTTCCCCATCTTCCTCACCATGCTCCACATGCTTTCCTGTTCCTTCTACAGCTATCTCTCCATCCTCTTCCTCAAAATCGTACCCGCCCAACAGATCCAATCCCGAAGGCAATTCCTTAAAATCCTCGCACTCAGCGCCATTTTCTGTTTCTCTGTCGTCTGTGGCAACACCTCCCTTCGCTACCTCCCGGTCTCCTTCAACCAANTTCCTGTTCCTTCTACAGCTATCTCTCCATCCTCTTCCTCAAAATCGTACCCGCCCAACAGATCCAATCCCGAAGGCAATTCCTTAAAATCCTCGCACTCAGCGCCATTTTCTGTTTCTCTGTCGTCTGTGGCAACACCTCCCTTCGCTACCTCCCGGTCTCCTTCAACCAAGCGATTGGCGCAACCACGCCCTTTTTCACAGCCATTTTCGCGTTTTTGATCACTTGTAAGAGGGAGCCGGCGGGGGTTTATTTTGCGCTTTTGCCTGTCGTGTTTGGGATCGTTTTGGCGAGTAATAGCGAGCCCCTGTTTCACTTTTTTGGGTTTTTGGTCTGTGTGGGTTCGACGGCGGGTCGGGCTCTGAAATCGGTGGTGCAGGGGATTTTGCTGACTGCAGAAGGGGAGAAGCTTCACTCCATGAATCTGCTGCGGTTTATGGCGCCGATGGCGGCGGGGATTCTGCTTCCAGTTACGCTTTACGTGGAAGGGAATGTAGCGGCAATCACGGCGGAGAAAGCTCGGGAAGACCCTTGGATTTTATTTCTGTTGGTTGGGAACGCAACGGTGGCGTATTTGGTGAACTTGACCAATTTTCTAGTGACGAAACATACAAGTGCTTTGACATTGCAGGTGCTGGGAAATGCGAAGGCGGCCGTGGCAGCCGTCGTGTCGATTCTGATATTCAGGAATCCGGTGACGGTTATGGGAATGGCCGGATTTTCTGTGACGGTGATGGGCGTGGTGATTTACGGCGAGGCGAAGAAGAGATCCAAGATCACGACGCATTAAGGGGAAGATTTATTGTCTTTATTTATTTTTTTTTTTAAAATTTTATAAAGTTAAAAATTAATTGCTTTGATTCATTATATAATTACATCATGTTTTTGGCTTTGGGTTTGTAATTTGATCGGAGAAAAAAGGATTATCTATAGAATTAAAATGGAATTGTATAAAGTGATTAATAGATATGAAGGATTTTCCAGAGAATTAGTTGAATTTGTTTGGGAAAGAATTATGCTTTTGGATCTTGTTTTGTCACTTTAAGACTTTAATTGATTGGAGCATATAGGGAGAGAGAGAGAGAGAGTAAAGTTTTTGTGCTGTTTTTTTTTACAGCTGTGTTCTTATGGATTTGTTGGAATATGGATAAGATGGTCACCCAATTGCATGCCCCATTCTTTTAATCTCATGTAGTTCTTAGGGATCTAAGGCTTTATTTTGTCGGTTCAGATCTATTTCTATTTCTGGGTATAATTTTCTTCATTATTTATTATATTTAAACATATTGTTTTATTAAATGCTACTTTTCCAATCAATAAATTATTCTCANTTCTATTTCTGGGTATAATTTTCTTCATTATTTATTATATTTGAACATATTGTTTTATTAAATGCTACTTTTCCAATCAATAAATTATTCTCAATTTTATTTTTGGATAAAACAAACCCAAAATCCAAAACAAACATAAATCAAACATGGAATTATCAAACAGTCAATTGCAAAATAATAAAATAGATCAGTCAAACTGAAATCCCCCCGGTCAATTCTAAGCGATCATCAGACCAAGGATGCCAACCACCATGGCGACCAACCCAAATTTTCCGGAAATAACCGCTCTCGTGGCTCCCGATGCCGGTGGTGGCGGCGGCGGAGGCGGTGGAGATGAGCTGGATCCGCCGGGAAGTGGGGAACTGGCTGGAGCCATAGCCATGACCGTAATGACGAGCTTCTGATTTTTTGCACAGTGGCCCTCTTTTCCACTGATGAACCATTTTCTTCCAGGCTGAGTCAGTGAAACGACGTCGTGTCCAGTGTTCGTTGCATTTTTGTCAGTTGGTATTGTGCAATTGTGGAACTGGCCGCCGGTAACGTCATATACGTTGTCATCCTTCGCTGGGTATTTGAAAACTGAAAACAAGGGGAAAAAACAAATAATCCGACAACTATTTAATTGTTTCAGAAAAAGAAAAAAAAAATTAATAAAAGATTTGTTATTTTGATACAAAAATTAGTTTATTAATATTCTGAAAATATTTGAAAAATGACTTACTAAGATTATCGCCGACGTAGAATGTTTTGTTCTGAGCCCACTCGGTGTAATTGACACCAACCTTCCAACCAGCATCATCTCCGACGGTGTAATTGGTGGCCAAAGCGGAAGGGGCGAAAATGGCCGCAATGGAAAGGAAGACGAAGAGATGAGAGGTGGAGATCGCCATCGAAGGAGCTCGAATTTGTTGGGCTTTGAAATCGCTCGCGTCTGTAGTTGGGAGTATCTGGTTGTTGGGTTGGTGGGTATTTATAGATATGCTTGTTGAGTGCGGAGAATTGGAGAATAAATGGAGGGCCGGCCATTGGCGGCCGGCCGTGGGTGGCGGAAGGATACAAAAAGAAGAGGGCTTTTGACGGCTGGCCGTGGGCTGGCGGAAGGATACAAAAGCCAGCGCAATGCAAATGCCTAGAAAATTGATTGTAGATGTTTACAAAGAGCACTGTGAGAGCTTGTGTCTTGCGATGCATTGTTTCATCAGAAGTACCTCTCTATGAGTTTATAATATGCTTACAAACAGCATTTTTTTATTTCATTTTTTTCATTGGTTTTTAGATAATTTACAAATAAAATATAAGTCTCATTTAAATTTTAAAACACTAAAAATGTTAATTTTGAAATTTTATTTTAGAAGTGATGTTTAGAGTACAAAATTTATCAAATGCAACAAATAAAATATGATCTATGTTGCATATTTTTAATTAAGTTGAAGTATTTTGTATTATTGATTTTGAGCATTTTTGGTGACGTTTGATTAAATTCATAGTTGAATTTAAATATATTAGGTAGTACGTGTTTTATTTGTCAAATTTGANCTTACAAACAGCATTTTTTTATTTCATTTTTTTCATTGGTTTTTAGATAATTTACAAATAAAATATAAGTCTCATTTAAATTTTAAAACACTAAAAATGTTAATTTTGAAATTTTATTTTAGAATTGATGTTTAGAGTACAAAATTTATCAAATGCAACAAATAAAATATGATCCTGTTGCATATTTTTAATTAAGTTGAAGTATTTTGTATTATTGATTTTGAGCATTTTTCGTGACGTTTGGATTAAATTCATAGTTGAATTTAAATATATTAGGTAGTACCTGTTTTATTTGTCAAATTTGATATATATATATCATAATAATTTTAAAAAACAAAAAATGCAGTGAAAAGCCCCTCTTCATGATGCAATATGCTCAATACCCACTCCTAAAAATATTATTTTTTTAATTATTAGAAATTTAAATCTTCCATATAATATATATATAATTCAAAATTTGAATTAAAGTTATAAATGTAATGCTGCGTCAACGTTGATAGTGTAACATGAAGGCATCGTGATTAAGGAAGAATTTGTGTTGTTCTAAAATCAAAATAATAGAATTATTTTAGTGTATTTACGAAATAAATATAGGCCGAAATATTTAAATTCTAATAACAATAAGCAGCAATGCAGCTGCAAGAGAAGTACAAGAGGCAGCTCCATTCATACAATATAGAAAACTCAAAATTTCAATCCATGATTATGTCATTATTCCAGCCAGAGCGCCAACCGCCACTGCCAAAACCCCAAGATGCCCGGAAATAGCGGCTTTCGAGGCAGACCCGGATGGCGGTGGAGCAGTGGGGCTCGGACTGGGAACAGGCGACTGCGATGGTGGGATGCTTTCGCTTGGAGTTGGAACTGGCAAGTGTGGGGTAGTTTGGTTCTGACTAGGCGCAGGCGCTGAAGGAGGAGGGGCAGAGGTCGACGGCGGCGTTGGAGAAGAGATGGGCGCCAGGGGAAGAGACGACGGCGGGGGAGAAGCCTGTCCGCCGTTGGACGGTGGGTTGTCTACGAAAATGACAAGCTTTTGTCCTGACTGACAGTGGCGGGCAATGCTACATATGAACCATCTGGTTCCAGGACGTCGCAATGGAATGATATCGTTTCCAGTTTTGAGCGGGGTTTGGTTTGTAGGTGCGGCGCACTCTGCGAACGCCGTTACATTAACATCCAATACGTTGTGCACCCCTTTCTTATACTTGAATACTGTAAAAAAAAAATCACATCTTTTAGAACAAAAAGAAAAAGGAAACCTCAAAATTTGTCCCAATGAAATTTACATTTTGAAAAGGGTGGTATATATATAATGTTTGGGATTGAAGATTATTGGGAGTGAGTCGGTTAATTTAGTGGAAGATAGTGAGTTTACAAGTGATTAATACTATTTCCATTGGCTTGAGGCATTTAGGGAAGCGCAAAGTAAAGTCGTGAGAGTTTATGCTCAAAGTGGACAATATCATACAATTGTGGAGATTCTAACATAGTATTGTGAGCCTGGAAGGTGTAGTCAAAAGTGACTAAAGTGTTGAACAAATGGTGTACTTTGTTCAAGGGCTCCAGATAATGGAGTCGAGCCTCGATTAAGGGGCTATTCGAGAGCTTTATAAGCCTCAAGGTAGGCTTATAATGTACTTTGTTTGAGGGGAGGATTGTTGAAGATCATTAGGAGTGAGTCGTGATTCTTAACATCAAGCCATGAGAGCTTATGTTCAAAGTGGACAATATCATACCATTGTGGAGAATTATTGTGAGGATTAAAATACAGTATTATTATTTATTTTGGTATACTTGGGATGAAAACAAGAAAAGATGAAGAGAATAATTAAGGAGAAAGTAAAGAAGTGAGGGTGCAAGAATCCACCGAGATTATCTCCAACAAAAAACGTTTTGCCAACAGTCCAAGACGAGTAGTCGACTCCAAGGTTCCAACCCTGATCATCCCCCACGACATGATCGGTTCCTGCAACAACCGAAGAAGGGACCAAAAAGAAAGCAAGAAAGAGGAAGAGATGAGAGAAGTTGAGCATTTTGCAGCTACGGTGTTGGTCGGCCAGCTGAGAGCAGTTTAGTTATGAGGCTGCTTTGGCTTAGTGGGTATTTATATGCACCATTTGTTGGGTCCACCCGGCCATGCCCCGACACAACAAGAAAAAGATAGATTGGCCAGCTAACAAGCGTGTCATCTTTACTGAACATGGTTATATGGTTAAAGGGTGAAGGAGGTTTATATTTTAAGGTTTGTTTGTGACATCATATGTATGTCCATAAACTAAGGATTAAATATGCCAACCATGCTCAACTGGAGTGTACCTCTTGATTATCGATCCATATGTAGGTGGTATTAAGAAAAGACAAAAAAGAATTGAATATCTATGTTTGGGTTTTTTTCTTCTTCTTTGTATTGGGAGATGGGCTTATTTAGTGAGTACCCAATGAAGAAGAGGTTGATCCGGTGAGCCCAAGCACGGTAGTCAAACTTGGTCCTCCAACCCTTTATCATAATCCATTTCCAAACACACAAGGAACACAACAACAACAACAACGGATAGGATGAAATATGATTGAGAGTTGAAACACATCTGTATTAGCTAACGAAACTTGATCTGTTTCTTCTCTTGGCCTCAAACATCAACATCCAAATCCCTTTCCCTTTCCCTACCTAAGCTTCACCATCTCCACACTTTCCTCTAACCTAATGCTTCTCTCTCCCTCTCTCTTTTTCTTCCTCTATCTTAAATTTTCATCCCCATGTGTTTCCTCAATTTTGTAACAATTTGTTTAATACTTAAAACTTTATTCATAATGTTACTAAGGATCCCATCCGCCCATGCATTCGTCATAAATGAACGCCCAATTAAATTCTCCTAAGATTGTGGTTGAGTTTGGCGCTCAATTTTGTCACCATCAATTCCGTATTTAAAAAATTCTCAATATAAACAGGCAATTAAAAGAAAATTATTATTATTAATTTTATTTTAAAAATAACATATAGTTTTGGAATATTTGGCTGGCTTGCCTTGCTTTAATTTGGCTGATTGGGCTCTTGTGGCTTCCACATGGGTATTAAATTAATACCCTTTGTATTACACATGAAAAATGGTACATAGTTATATTAGGGAACATGTTCAATTCACATTTTCCTTTTTATTTATTTATTCATTATTAAAAGGGTATTACCTTTGATTTATAATATAAGTCTATTAGCATTAATTGGGTCATTTTCCAATTTGTTTATAATTCAGTATTTTTCAATAAAAAGAGCATTTAAAAACAAAATGAAAATAATTGTTATCTTTTTTAGAGAGTGAAATAGTAAATCCAAAATTTAAATTCTGTACTAATTATAATATACCATTTTTAAACAATTATTTTTTAGCAAAATGGGATAAATAATTATTAAAAAAAAAAAAAAGGATGGTTGAAAATAGAGGTAGCTTATGTTTATCTAAAATATAATAGAGCCAATTTCTTTCTCAATCAAAAAGAAATTTCGCAAATTATAATATTACTCAAAGGGTATTATGGTAAAATCGGAAACCCTTCAAAAGAAACATTCTTGGAGCCATTAGAATCGCGCGGAAAATCCCAATGTAAAAATACATTATAAATTCTTTTATTTTTTTAAATTCTTTTCGGAAAAATAAAAACTTCAAATAATTCAATTTTGTCGATTGTACTCTTCGAGTCTGCCGCCGGGATTTTGCGCGTCTGTCCGGTGAAAGAAACTCCTCGTCCCTCGCCGGCGGCAGATTCTCTTCCGGCTCCGGCCAATTGAAATGACTCTGCAATGACCCATACCCGATTCTTCCGGAACCGGAATTCCAAATCCAACAAAGAAGGAGAACCCACCACAAGCGACGGCGGAGGGACCGCCATGAGAGTTATAGTGCCTCTGCAGGGCATAGTTCAAGGAAGCGGCGGCGTCGTTTTGGGCTCTCTTATACCTTGCGTTCTCTTCTACTTTCTTCAGCTCTACTTGAAACGAAACCGGTCCGAGGCAACCGAGGATCCTCCATCTTCACCGGAGGTGGACTCTCCGGGGAATTCTTCGTCGCCGTCGAGTAATCAGTCCGTGGAGCTCTCTACTCTGCCTCGAACATTGTCTCGGACCTTCCTCTCGTCCAGGTCGAACGGGCCGGTCTGCGTTTCGGGTCGGGCTAATTCGATTGCCAAAGTTGGGGAATCTTCTATTTTCGTTGGAATGAAAAAGTTCTTTGAGGACCCATTTGATGAATTGGATAATCCGACGGGGATTATTCAGCTTTCTATTGCTGAGAACAAGGTGGGTGGCTTTATGCTTTTTGTTCGTTTGAATGTGTGTCAGCAAGAATTTTCTGTTCTTTGTTTATCGGTTTCTGTGTTGACGAATGTGGATGTTTAATTAAACGATGAAGTTGTCGTCGGACTTGGTGCAAAATTGGCTAGTGGAGAATGGAAGGGATGCCATATTAGGAGTAGGGAATCATAATGAGCTGAGTGTAGCTGGGACTGTTAGCTACCAGCCTTCAGATGGATTGATGGATTTGAAACTGGTAATCAAATTTCCTTGTCTTCTCTCTGTAATTAATATTTTGGAATCAGTTGGGTTGCCACTTGCCTGTATGAAGAATTTTGAACGGCTCTGATTTTTGTTCTCTTGTACATGCTTGGATTTGTGTTCTCTGCTACAAAGTTTCTAAGTTGTTTCAATTGCCGATGACTTTATTTGATGTGTGCCTTCGCTCATGTTAAAGCCTTCATCCTCTGTTTATCTACATACTTGATTGTTATTCTTAGCATGATCTATGAATATGGCTTTTGGAGACTTGAAAAACTCTGTTTTTGTTGTGTTTAGAGATTAAATTTAGTCAGGGTAATGCAAATTTTGTGAATGAAGTGGTGAGATCTCAATGAGTGAAGCACAAAGTTGACTCCAAAGAGCATAATGGTCAACATGGTGTATTGTATGTTTGAACGCCATCATATGCTTGTGCGTTACTTTGCATTTGATTGGTGTGAACCATATGAAGTTCCTTATAATGAATGTACTTTTGTTCAAAAGATTTACCTTGTCAAGCATCCATCTCCTCTGATATTCCAATTCTCACAGGCTGTGGCAAGTTTCATGTCTCAAGCTGTAGGGAACTCTGTTTCGTTCATCCCATCACAAATAGTATTTACAAATGGAGTGAGCTCTGCAATCGAAACACTTTGCTTTTGCATAGCAGACGCGGGACATGCGTTTCTTGTTCCTACACCATATTACCCCGGGTACTTGTTCGTTCCTCTTTCATGAACTATGGTTTCTAAGAATATCAATTGAGATTCTGAATCACAAAATGCAGTCTTGACAATGATGTAAAATGGCGAACTGGGGTGGAGATAGTACCTGTTCCCTGTCGTAGTGCTGATAACTTCAGTTTAAGCATAACTTCTCTGGATCGAGCATTCCACCAGGCAAGGAGTCGTGGCCTTAAAGTTCGTGGAATCATAATCTCAAACCCTTCAATTCCTGTTGGAAATCAACTTCATAAAGAAACACTCTACAAACTTCTGGATTTTGCCAGGGACAAAAACATCCACATAATATCAAATGAAATATTTGTTGGATCAACATATGGAAGTGAAGAGTTTGTGAGCATGGCTGAAATGATCGATTTAGAAGATAGCGACCGAGACAGAGTCCATATTACGTATGGCCTATCTGAAGACATGTCACTTCCTGGTTTTAGAGTTGCTGCAATCTACTCTTTGAATGAGAATATCCTGGCCGCTGCTGGAAAGCTGGCAAGATTCTCATCTGTTTCTGCCATAACTCAGAACCTCCTTTCTTCTATGCTTTCAGATGCACAGTTCATCCAGAAGTTCATTGGGATCAATAGAAAGAGGCTTGGAGAAATGAATAGTAAATTTGTTGCAGGGCTGAAGGAACTGGACATCAAATACATGAGGAGCAATGGAGGATTCTACTGCTGGGCTGATATGGGCAACTTAATCCGTTCTTACAGCGAGAAAGGAGAAGTTGAGCTCTGGGATAAATTGTTGGATATAGGTAAAGTTCATGTTATTCCTGGCTCTTGTTGTAATTGTATTGAGCCAGGATGGTTCGGATTCTGTTTTACTACTTTGATTGATAAAGAAATACCTATTGTTATGGACCGAATTCGGAGAATTTCCGAAGCTTGTAAATCTTATACTTGAAATGAAATTATTGTTCTGTAAATATGTATCAGTTGTTTAACTTTTCAAGCAATATTGGCACCTCTGATAGCCATAAGCATGTTTGAATCATAACCATTCTCTCCTTTTACTTGATTGATTAAGCAAACATATGCCAAAGAGCTAGAGTTGAACATTGTTGATATCTTGATCCTATATCATTTTTGTTCTGTAGTTTGTGTTCTTATGATCTGATTCCATTTCAAGATTCTCTAGTTTGTGTTCTTGACAAAGTGCACACATATATTGAATAAAGAGTCGAATACATTAAGAAAGGAAGAGATAAAACCATGTCACCCTCTGATGAATCCCATCATTTTCTCTGATCAAAATGTGGGAATTTTTTGTGAAACTCAGTCATTAAAGCCAAGTTCTCTTGATGAAGGATATTAGCTTTCTCCCTCAGCTTCTCATTCTCTTCAATTATAGTTTGATTCTCCAAATACAGCTGCAGATTCTTCAGCTCAATATCCTTCCCCTGCTTCTCTTCAAATGATCTCCTCCTGCTAAAATAAAAGCAAGCATCATTTTCAAATGAAACAAAAGTCACCCAAAAACATGAAAATTTTGAAATGGGGTTTTGTAAAAAAGCAACCTGGAAAGCCTCTGAACTTGAAGTTTGGACCTTTTTAAACGTCTCCTGTTCTTGGAAGTATGGATTTGATGAAACAGAATGCGTTGTGTTGCAGTGATGCACATTATTCTTCTATGCAGCTTCTTAGCTTTTGGTTTCCTTTGTAGCAGAATAAAGTGTGGAAGTTGCAGGGGAATGTGTGGGACTAAAGCTCATACTTATATAGAGGGTGTAGACTCACGGGAAAGAGAGGTGAAAGCAGATTGTAGTGATAATAATGGGTGGTGGACTTGTGATTAAGCATTCTTTATGTCCTGTGGCTAAAGCCATGGACATCGTTAACTACTAGTGCCTTTTGACACTACCTAATAATGGGCTTTCTCGCCTCATTCTGTCAAAAGATGCTTCAAAGCTTAACCCGGCCGCACTTTCTTATAATGGGATCATTACACTCATTCATCTACTTCTTACCTTAAAACATTTGTATTGGGTTAGTCTATTCGTTTCATTCATGCGTTTCTTAAACTTGAACATGAACATTTGTCGAGAGATGNGGTTAGTCTATTCGTTTCATTCATGCGTTTCTTAAACTTGAATATGAACATTTGTCGAGAGAGGCTTAAAAGCTCGACTCTATCACACTATCTTATAACAACATTAGTTTGTTCATCGTGCGTCCTTTTACATTAGTGTCTGTCAAGAAATGCTTTAAAACTCGACTACATCACACTACACCACACTTCGTTATAATAGAGTTCATTGGTTGTCGAAAGATGCGACCTTGTAGCGCTTTCTTATCGGGGTTTATGTGTTTCATTATTTTGGGTTTGAATAGAAAATGTAAAGAGTCAAATTTAGCATTGAGGACATAGGGGGAGGCCATATAGTTGGGTTAGTATGTTATGAGCATTCATTGAGGACATAGTGAGTGAATGAAGGTATGATGCTAATTTGTATATTTGTGTATGACTGTATTTGCAATGACCTTTTTGGTTCCACATTATCAAAGTTCATAATGATGCCTCTCTCCCTATTTCTTCTTCCATAACAATCATACCCTTTTTTTTTTTTTTTTAATTTTCTCACTCACTTTTTCCATTTCCCTTTCACCACTAATATATACAATAATATCTATACATACAGATTTGTATTTCTAAAAGTAGAATACTGCCCCACTTTCCATGAACTCTCAACCATTTGTGCTTAATTATAATGATTTCTTCAACTTGGATCTCATTGCCTCTCCAATAACTTAAATTTGTTGTTTCAGTTTTTGGGTTATATACATATTCACAACTTGGATGTCCCATTGTAGTTCGTAGTTGAATTATGCAGTTGGTAAACTTATATAGGAAGAGCACATGTAACGCGTTTGGTAGGGAGAGGTTTCAACACCCTTATAAATAATGAGATCTCTCACCTGGAATGAGTATGATTTCTCGATTTACTGCTGTCTACACGCAAGTACCCAATAATTGTAAGTTGAAATAATGAGGTTGGTTTTGGTCCAATATAAAAGAGAGGAAGAGAATAGAGGCACTACAAAGCCTCAGCCTGCACCTTGTTTCCTTACTTCCTTCACCGCCACCACTGCCTTTTGTACCAAAAAATGATGAGATGAAGAGGGTGGGGGGAAGGGGAGCTCAGATTATTGGCTTAGTCAACAATCTAATGAAGGGCTGGTGAAGTTTTCTTTACTATTATTATTACTGTTCTTCACCTTCAAGTATGTATGTTCCTTTCCTATTAGATTCTCATAAAAATGATATATGGGCAATCACATGCACGCTAATGATGAGATGCTATGCATCACTAAGTGTGTAATTGGCGTTATTCCTTGGTTCATTCAGTATCAATCTTGTCAAACTCAAACCCATTTCATTCATGTTGGTAATATCATGACACACACACACACCACCTTTCTCTATGCAAATATTTGGGCCTGCTTTTAGAGCGATGGGGGCTCTAGTTCAAGGCTCATCTCTTTCAGTGCTGTATGTCACGTGAGCATTATAGGTGCGGTGATAGTAGCCTCGACAAGCTTCGCTTCAAATGAGTATCACGAAGAGAGTAAGAATTGGATGAAGTGTCGAGGCAAAGCAAGATCACCAATATCTACTCTATTGCAATGCAATCATTTTCATTTTTCTTATTGCTACTTATCTTAGTCGGGTTCTAAATTCTCAACCAGTTTTAATTTGATTTGATTGGTTATTTGGATTAGATTTGATTGGTTATTTAAATTAGATTTAGTCATATCAAAGATTTGATTCCGTAACACTATATAATAGCCAATTTCATTATTCAATAGTACGAGAGATTTCTCCCTTGTAACATTATATAATAGCCAATTTCATTATTCAATAGTACGAGAGATTTCTCCCTTAACATTATATAATAGCCAATTTCATTCTTCAATAGTATGAGAAATTTCTCCTCCATTCTTAACGAGTGATATCAGGATTTGGGGGAGTTTTGTGTGTCACATTGTATTTCTTGGGTGACATGTTGGTGAGAGTCTTTGCAATGTGATAGTGATGTATTCACTTGTAACACTTTGTTTATTAGTGACTAGTTGCTACCCGTGGACGTGGGGGAGTTTCTTCTCTCCGAACCACGTAAGATGTCTCCTAGTGTAATTTCGTTCATCGATGTTGTGAGTACATTTGTTCCGGTTGGTGCACAACACATCATTTATATCCACTGCCCATTATAATTTAATTTTTTTACACTTCAAAACCCAAATTCCTTTCCTTGTACGTTTGGATGGGCTTACTGCGAGTTGGGCCACCGGGCCTTTCTGGCCCAACTACTATTGGAATTGGGTTGGATTAGTTAAATATTCGGGCCCAAAGTAATCATCAAGGGAGGGAAGCTATATGAAAATATCGACACGTGGCAATTTCAAGAATTGGGACACGAATTGATTTTAATATAATATAGTATATAATGTATTTCCTTTCCCGGCTTATTTCTTTAATTAAAAATATTTAAGGAAATTGAGAGAGAATCGAATCAATGATTCATTATGGTGGACCCTAACTACCACCAAAAATAGTAGCGAACATTTTGGAATTATGAAAATAATAATATTGAAAATTGCAAATAATCATGATAAATTATTTTATTTCATTATACATTCAGGAAAATAATTTAAAACTCTTTATTTTTGTCTTCATGTACTCATTATCCCAAATTCTTTACATGCGTTTTGGAATAAGATTTGATATTCTTAAAACTGCTTTAATAATAGGAAAAAAGAAAAAAGAAAAATAAGGTAAAAAGATTATTGTTAATATTTAATTCTGTTGCAAAAAGAAATCCCGTCTAAAATTACCAAAAGGCCCATTCGTATTCGCCAAGCAATCATCACAAAAGATTCTCAGAGAAAGGCAACCATCACGGACTGGATCATCTGAGCCGTCCAATGAAAATGAGTAGTGTCGTGGTGAGGATAACGAAACAATTGAACGGCTCAAAAAATGAGTACAATGTACATCTGTCGTACTGAAGCATTGCGCCGACATGGAAACCAAGAGGGCGCCGTGGAAGTAATGATAAACAAGGGGGTAGATTGTTGAATTGGTAATTCATCTGTATCGCTCCGTTACCCTCAAAATCCTCAACATAATCGGTTTTTCTCTGCGTTTCTTCTTCCTCTTCTTTCTTTCTTTCTTCTTTCCTCTCGTGGGTTTCCTCAGACTTTGATTCTGTTCTATCCCCTCAATCGAAATTGTTTCTGAGAGGGAGGGTTTTACAGTTTTTGAGTTGCTTCGATCTTTTGTTGGCTGATAAGGTGTGGATTTTCATTTGCTGTTTTGACTTTGGTTGAACCCGATTAATCTACCTCGTTTTTGTTTGGATTGGAAGAAAATTTTGGTTTCTTACTTTTTCCGTGCTTCTGAATCTATTTTCTTGTTCTTTTGTGTTCCTTGATCATTGTCATACATGGTTGTTTTCGTTTTGTTATATTTCAATGTTTTTGCGATTCTTTGCGAGTTGCGATTCTTGAAAGACTTGTCGAGTTGTGGATTTTCAAGGAATTTATCTAGATGTACTCTTGCTCATAATTTGTGAATTTTGTTGATTGAACCTTATTGGTTTCCTGGTAGTATTAGGGTTTTTGAAGCAAGAAGATGAAAAAGGGAATCGATCACAGATAAGTTCTATCATAATCCTAACGTCGAATTTTCGTTGTGCTATTTTCCTGAAATTACAGCGGATTTAAGCGAGCGCGTAGGAAAACCATGGGTTCAGAACAGAGCGATGGCACAAGCTACCAGCCGTCGGAGCCAAAGCTCTGCGCGAACAACTGCGGCTTCTTTGGTTCGGCCGGAACGGAGAATCTCTGCTCAAAGTGCTACAGAGACTCTCGAATCAAAGCCGAGCAAGCGGCTTCGGCAAAAGCAGCGATGGAGAAATCCCTTCAGTCCAAAATACTTAAGCCGTCTGAAGGTAATGCTCCGGTTGTCTTCTCCGATTCATCAGTGGATTTAGATTCGGCGTCGTCCTCCACAGGAATTTCTCTCTGTAATTCCGACAAATCGCCGTTGCCGGCTATTCCGAATCGGTGCCGGAGCTGCAATAAGAAAGTGGGATTGATGGGATTCAAGTGCAAGTGTGAGGGAACCTTCTGTGGGACTCACCGGTACCCAGAGAAGCACGATTGCTGTTACGACTTCAGAAGTGATGGGCAAGAGGAGATCGCCATGGCCAATCCCGTGGTGAAGGCCGACAAGGTCGAGAGGTTCTGAGAAGGATTTGGCTCTGAACTTGGTAAATTTTTAGTGGGTTTGTTGCTATTATTCGTCTTCTTGGTTCCTTTTTGTCCCTGTTTATTTGGGTTGGTTTCATGGGGGATTTGGGGGGAAGATCTTGCTTGGTTTGCTGCTGGGAAGTGAACAACTATGGTGAATAATGTAGTTTGATTCCTTTCGATTCTGGTATCCTTTTCGTTCACCCCAGTGTTTGTTAAGCCTAGGCAGTGGTTTTATGAATTTGAAGATGAACAAACATTCTTCATGAACCTTCTTTGATCAGACATGAAATCAATCCATTTGAATTCTGAATTCTGAAGCGAAAGTGGTGCTTCTTTTATTTTGGATCCAGTTGGAAATAGTGATTATGTCAATTTTAAAATCAGTGGAACATGTTCTTAATCTTTTGCTTTGTGGAAATTACTTTTGCCATGGTGATGATCCTTGATCCACTTTCTCAAGGTTTAGTGTTCCATGACTATTTTGTTTGAGATTGATAACAAAAATATACCAAGATTATCATTTTTTTTTTTTTTTTTTTTTTTTAAGGGGGGGATAAGTTGTTCTATGCCCTTATTTCACAGATGTACAGGTTGTTTTCATGGTTCAATTTCACAAATGTCCCACATTAACATTATCATTTGTAATGGTAAGTTTCTAAGCATTTGTTATATTTTTTCACTTACCAAAATACGCTTGCATCTAATTAATCTAGTCACATTTAATATAATATTTTGTCTTATTATTTAACATTTTTATGACTTTCTATTATTGAAATTTCCATGTATGATGAATGTGCTTTTCCTGTTGTGAATCAATTATATCACAAATTGATATTTTCTTTCCTTAATTGGTAGTGCTCATATTTTATTTTCATTTTTATTCATTATTATTCATTATTTTGTTCAACTTTTACTTTCCTTGATATTGCCCATTTTCATTTGCAAGTTATTAGTTTACAATTATAAGTCTAGTCTAGTGTGAGCCAATTTATATCTATTTAATCATCAAATTTTAATAATCATGAATTTTTTTAACACAAAAAGTTGAACTTTAAAGAACTTATTAAACACCATTTAAAGTTTATAAAAAATAAATAGACAAAAAAAAAATTAAAATTTAAAAACTTATAAAATATTTTAAAATTTTTAGAAAGTAAATAAAACAATTTGAAAAGTTGAAAACAGTTGGAATTTAACCTGTAATTCTGAAATAAATGATTTGAATAGATGAGAGTAAAGGTAGTAATATTGAAAGAGTGTTCAAAAGTTTCAAAAGTGAGGGTCGATTATTGGAAGAATGAATAGCAGTGGTTGGAATTTCTCTTTCAAATTGGTGATTGAGGTACCACATTATTATGGATGGATACCTATTTGCTGCAACATGGTCTACCTTAAACTCAACTCCATTCCCCTTATTATGTTTCACCTCCATTGACAAAGCTCAATAGATGCCAACTAGCATCTCGAAGCTAATGCCTCGATCATCTAATCCTACAATACTTGAACTCAAATTTATGTACTCGCACAACATTCAATATCATATAATACTTTAAAACACACCAAAGATAAGGAGTAACCAAAGTTTTCCTCTCCTATTTGACTCAAATTCCTTTAAGCATAAAGAAAAGTGTCGCCTTCCAACTTTTGGAAAATGGTTGAAAGTGTTGAGGAGTATCCAACACTACATCTCTCCAAAGCTTAAAGGGAAAAGAAAAGAAAAGAAAAAGGAAGCACCTTTATTTCTTGGGGGGGGAGGCATATGAGTTAAGAGAATGTCCCAAATTCAGACCATGATATGAGAGGTTAGAAGCAATGAAGCAAGAGTTTGCATTGCATGTGCACTCAATCAACAACTCCACAAAGCCTTATCCCACCTGTTATGGTAGCCAACACAGTTCATAAAAGTAGTGAGACCTCCACAAAAATACATTATTGAATGATATAGAAACCAATAATAAAGTCTGTGTGTCAAAATTCAAACTCCTCCTATCAACAATAAAGGCATGTCACCACAAAAAAAGCTAATCTTTGTGGATTGAGGATGAACATGAACATAAATTTAGAGGTCGATGGTTCATTTTAAACGGACCACCAGGCCTGAACTGCAACTTTCTCAAAGGGATAACAGCTTGGGTCAATAAGAAAAGTGACCAATAACAAAAGGCTGCCCATTTCATTTAGTGGATATTAGGCAGCTGCATGCTTAAGGTCTGCAAATGGTGGAGCACAACCTGTCCTCTCTCTCTCTCTGTTCTTTCACTTTCTCTATGGCTCCCTCTCTTCATTCTTCTTATTCAGATACTAAAATCATGTTCATCAGGTCTGAAATGACTTTCAAATATGTCCTAAAGCAATTAGCAAATTTGAAAAGTAGCGAAGTTTCGTTTCTCTTTTGGTTCTTTTTCTTGATAAAGAGTGTTGTGGGTGTGGGGCTGCTCATCTTTTTCAAACCCATTGTACATTCAAAGAATCTAACATGAAAAAATCTTGAGAGGCTTCGGTAATGGCTTCTACCAAAAGGTGTTGCCTAATATACTTTAACAAATAGACGATATGCATTGGTGTCACCTATTTTGGTTTGATCATTGATGAACTTGCAATACAAACACACACACACAAACAAGATTCTGTAGCTACATTTTTCACTCTCTTCAATTACTTCCTCTGTATTCTCAGCATCAATAATGGAATCTTACTCTGTCTTCAATTCCTGTTTCAGCATATGTAAGGATGATGACATTCCTATAAGATTTTAAGTTCTTAGCTCCAAGAATTTTAATAAATTTTGAAAGGTCAAACACTTGGCCTTGATTAATTAGACCTATTAACCACCTTATTTGGTGGCTGCTAAGGCTTCCCTTTTATCTTAAAACAAAATTATTTTCTTTCCTCATTCTGACTTGGATTCCTATTTCTGTTCACAGACATGTGTATTAAAAACAATGGTAGGTAAAGATTAGATAGAGCCTTTTCAACCATCAAAATTTTGCAGGAAAAAAACTTGGGCACTTGATGATTTGAGCTTCCCACCTTTGTTGCCTCCAAATATTATTATCATTGTACCTTAATCCAACCAAAGCTTCAGACCCACCATGTGATTAACAGTGAGTATCAACTCCTAAGATTTTTCTCCTCCATTTTTCAATTTCTTTCATGGCATTAACTTACATTAAAGTTCGACACCAACCATACATAAAGTTGGTATCAAGTACGTCACATTATATCATATATATATTTGATTTATATGGTTTTGTTTCATTTTTTTCCATTAAGGTTAAGGCTATTTTGATGGACTGAATTTTATTTTTTCCTGTTATAGTTCTTGTTGTTTGTCCTGTAGTCCCTATGGGTTAGAATTATTGGAGTGGGATGACAAACCAATAACATCAAATTTAAGCAATAAAAGTACTCCAAGAATGATTTTGAGGGGCCATACAATAGATTGTGAGGCCCCTCCTCTTGGGTTATAAAGGGATACATTCATTTTCTCTTATCTTTTTCATTATATGTAAGCTAAACCATGGATCGTTTACATATCATTATGTTGAATGAAGGGTAAATTTAAGTAAGTTTGGGCGTTTTGGCAGCAGCTGATTTCAAATTTTGTGCATGTTCTTGAAGAAAGAGAGCAGAAAAAGAAGAAAATGTCTTTTGCATTTACTTTTTCATGCAAAAGCTCTGTCTCTCTCACACACTCACTTTAATTCTAAATTCAAATTCATGGAACATTATAAATTTCCAAATTCTATCCCCATTACTAAAGTTTTTAATTAAAATATATATCCAACTATGTTATAGCGCCATCATGACATTCATATATAGATTCGGAAATCAAATTTGCTTTTGCTTTAAGTTGAATTTTAGATTTTTTTTTTTTTTTAATTTTTTTTTTAATATCTAAATGTCTCTAGAAGGTTTAGAAAGAGTCTGAAAATATTCTTTTGACACAACTAAAGTCAATTAGGATGTTACATGAAATACGACAAATTTAAGGATAATGAAATAGCATCTTAGACAAAATAGGACAAATTATTATAATAAAAAGTAGCATTGATTTTCATGAAAATTAAAACCCTTCATTTTTATGTCAATTTTGGCACTGCTTCGCACGAAAAACAATGCAGTTTGAGAGTTTTGACTGTTTTTAAATTAATAATAGTAACAATTTTAGTGTTGAAAAATTAATTAGAATTTAATTGGAACTATTTATAAAATTTTAAAATTGAAACTGTGATGGTTTAATTTTACTAAACAAAGAAAATAAAATTTTCTGTCAAAAGGTCAAAATGGTAAATTCGGAACGGCGTGATGATGTTAATGGTCACACGACGTGATTCGTTTTGTTAGTTAATACTCTCACGAAGTAATCTGGTGAGAGTAAGACTCGGGTACGGGTGCAATACTCTCACTAAAAACGGCGTCGTTTTGGTCTACATGATCCATCTTCAATCTCTTCTTCTTCTTCTTCTTGAACTCCCTATTCTCTCTTGTTGAATCCATAGGGCGAAGGTAGAGAGAAAGGTACCGGATTTGTGTGAATCACATCCCCCACACGATTAGGTCCACTTCCACTTCTACCGCCTGTTACTGCAGCTCCACGCTTCGCTTTCAGCATTTTGGGTCTTCGTTTGGGTCCCATTTCTTCCTTTTCTCTCTCTTTCTCTCAAATTTTCTCTCCGCCTTCTCTTCTCTGCTCTTTTCTTTTCTCTGAAAGCAAAAATACGCCATTCTTCAATGTCCTGCTAAACCCATTTCCCCAAACCTTCTGTCCCTCTTTGCAATGGCTGCTTCTGGGGGTACTGGTTATAGAAATGGCGCTACTTCTAGAAACTCTCTTAAGCCCGATAAGCCCTTTTCCCCTAATTCCCATCCCAAGTCTTCTCTTAAGTCTAAGTCTCTTCCCAATTCTGCTCTTCGTCGTAGTAGCCCTGCATCTCTCGGTGCTGCCAAGGATGACGGTGGAGGTTTGTTGTTCGCATTTCTGCCACTTGTTTTGGGG
>NC_036642.1:1534114-1540023 GCF_002806865.2 Cucurbita pepo subsp. pepo
TGGTTTTTTGTTTGTGGTTTATGGAGGTTTTGTGATTTTGTACATGATTCATGTGGGTTAGTGATTTGAAATTGGGGATATTGTAAAGGGATGATTTATTAGATGCTGGATTTATGGTGATTATATAATGATTTGTTGCGTTTGAAAAGGGAATCGTGTTGAAGGCTTTCAATTGAGTAATGGTATTGATGTCTGGAGGATTCTGCTTGAAGCAGATAAAAACCGTTTTAACATGTCATGAGTTTTTTTTTTTTTTTAAGTGTTTAATTAGATTTTGATAAACTATCATACTTTCACTTGTATGCTTTTTGTTTCATTAGTGAGAAGGATTGAGTTTGAGTAGGCCTTTTTTTTTTTTGTTCAAATTTCACACTTCCATCTCTTTCATTATGCACTAATGATCTCTAATCCTACCATTTGTACAAACCAAAAAAAGTTTTTGAATTCATTCTGTCCAAATGGTTTTCACGTTTCAATGTTTTAATTTCTGTTTAGCTTTTTATGAAAATCCTGAAGTACATTTGTAACCGGAACCGTCACTTTAATGATATGGTCTTCCCTTTTCTCACATTGTTCTGTTCTATACACTTAAGTTCATTGAATGTTTTTCTTTAATATAAATAATGGCCGAGTGTAGTTCCTGGAAGAGTTCGAGTGGCGGTTAGATTGCGACCACGCAATTCAGAAGAATTGATAGCTGATGCTGATTTTGCTGATTGCGTAGAATTGCAGCCTGAGGTAAAATGGGAGCAACATTACACTAATAAATACCATCTTCCCTACCATTATTATAATCTTAATGGAGTTATTCAAAACCTCAAAATATATTTCAGCTTAAAAGGTTGAAACTTCGGAAGAACAACTGGGATTCAGATACTTACGAGTTTGATGAAGTGCTAACTGAGTTTGCATCTCAAAAACGTGTTTATGAAGTTGTGGCGAAACCTGTTGTGGAGGTATGTTTACATTAGATTTTCAGTTTCCATCATAATTCTTGCTGTTTTTTTAACGAAAAAAAACCATGCTTGGTTTGTTCTGTTCATTCAATTCTTCTTTCAAACATTCATTCAAATCTTTCAAACTATTCATATACTCACCTTTTAGCATGAATGTGTTGAAGAGAAAAAGATTCACTATAATTTGCTTCTAATCTTTATCCAACTTCACTTGAAGTCTATTCTTTTCAGACCCTTGTTAATTTTTTTTGCAATTTCCTTTGAGTGACGGGCCATTTTTCTTATCCTTAAGAGTGTATTGGATGGCTACAACGGAACAATTATGGCGTATGGCCAGACTGGTACCGGTAAAACATATACTCTTGGAAGATTAGGAGAGGAAGACACTGCTGATCGTGGAATAATGGTGCGTGCTATGGAGGACATCTTGGATGAAGTTTCTTTGGAGACAGATTCTGTCTCGGTTTCCTACTTGCAGGTTGTTTCCCTCTGAAGTCACTATGCTACCATTTTCTACTAGTAGTAGTCTGCAAAATCTAGTGCCACTTGTCGAGCACTTTTGATTTCGCGTCGTCTCTAAGAAGTTCTTGTGTGCTGAAATTTTAGTTCTTTGTATTTTCATGATAAACCTTTAATTGCTAAACTTCACTCTTTTAATTGCGTCCAGCTTTATATGGAGAGCATACAGGACCTTCTTGACCCTACAAATGATAACATTTCCATCGTAGAAGATCCTAAAACTGGTGATGTTTCGCTACCTGGGGCTAGCCTCGTAGAAATTAGACACCAGGAGAGCTTTGTGGAACTACTAAGATTAGGGGAAGCTCATCGGTTTGCGGCCAATACAAAATTAAACACCAAATCTTCTCGTAGTCATGCAATTCTCATGGTATGTAAATGCTAGTTACTTTGTGGGCTTTCAATGCCTTAAAAAGTTTTAGTAGCTTATGGATTTAGACCTTTATTTCTTGTTGAAGGTACACGTAAAGCGGTCTCTGAAAGGAAGGGATTCAACTCTGTCAAGTGATATTGGTGGAAATTCTCATTTGGTTAAGACCTTGAAACCTCCTATTGTTCGGAAGGGAAAGTTAGTAGTGGTAGACCTTGCTGGTTCTGAGCGTATTGACAAGTCAGGTGTGTTTATCCTGCTGTAGTCAAATACATTTGGATTCAAAGGTTTCCCCTTGATGACTAGGCCACCACATTGAGCTGAAATATATTGTGCTTACATACTTGTACTACAGTGGGATTGTTTTACAACCAAATTGAAAAGTCAAATGTCTAGGTGTCTGCGCTACTGACATCGAGTTATTTCTCCCTTCACCAGCGTTGATTTTATTATAATACTAACTTCTTTTTCTTTTTAACAAATTCTACAAACGAGTATCTCTCCTTTTTGTAGTTTGTTCATTTTAGATGTTACAGTCTTTCCAACTTTTTTATAAGAAAACTTGGCTTCTCAATTGTTATCACATTCGTTGAAGGTTATTTATCTTTCTTGATGCAGGAAGTGAAGGACATACACTTGAAGAAGCCAAATCCATCAATCTCTCCCTGAGCGCATTAGGGAAGTGCATAAATGCACTTGCTGAGAATAGTGCACACGTTCCAGTTAGGGATTCAAAGCTTACTAGATTACTACGGGATTCATTTGGTGGTAAGTTCTGATTTTAATGTTGTTATAGGTATCTCCTTACTGAGGAAATTTGTTATTCTTTCATATAATTCCAAACTATGTTGATACAATTAAGTTATCTGAGAAATGGAGGTGTGAGGTCATTACTCTCATCTAGGCAATGTTTAGTTTAACCGAAGTTGGATCTTTGATTGTAAAAAGGTATTTTAATCTCATATATAAAATCGAAGCGACAACTTCCACCAAATATGCTCATGCTTCCACTTTTGGGAATTAGACCACTTTTGGGAAGCGACATCTCTCATCTAGTGTTTCTTTCTTTCTAATTCTCGCATAGATGATTTCCCTGTTTTCGCAGCGATATCTGACCATGCAAAATTTTAACAGGAACGGCGAGAACTTCACTGGTTATTACTATTGGTCCTTCACCTCGTCATCGTGGAGAGACTACAAGTACAATAATGTTTGGCCAACGGGTAAGTTATGGGTGCTTACTTTTTGAGTCTGAAATTCTTATCTTCAAATCGTTCTGAAGTTGCATTGATGTGGACAAGTTAATCTCCAGTACTCTAATTTTTTGATGCGTTGTGTTCTGTTCTATTCCCAAGATTGTAATTTTTAGAGCTTTTTGCCTCTCAGGCTATGAAGGTGGAAAATATGCTGAAGATAAAAGAAGAATTCGACTATAAAAGTTTGTCAAGAAGGTTAGACATCCAATTAGACAAACTGATTGCAGAACATGAAAGGCAGCAAAAAGCATTTGAGAAAGAAATTGAAAGAATTACCAAAGAAGCACAGGATCGCATATCTGAGGCTGAAAAAATTCATTCAAATGCCTTGGAGGTAAGGGTTCTTCTAGATTGATTAAATTCTCTAGAGATTGATAATTCCCTATGTTGTTTCCAAAGTTTGTTCGTTTACAAATTTAAAGTCGAGAATTACCTTCTTTCTATAGAAGGAAAGGCTAAAATATCAGAAGGATTACATGGAATCAATTAAGAAGCTTGAAGATCAGCTGATGGTAAAGCAGAAGCTTGGTGGGGAGAAAGTAATTAATGAAGCCGTTGCTGCTTCTGCTTCTAGTATAATTGCTAATGGAGAGGTATCCTGTTCCTGTATCGTCAACATCCCTTCTTTCAGTTTCAAAGGAATATAACAATCTTATTTGCTATTTTTCTGCTCATATCATTAGATTCTATCGAGTGTCCTAAAATTCTCTTCATTCACAAGAAAACACCATGAATTTTATAAGATCACAATTTCTATTGCTCGTCCCAACATCAAGTTAATGTTTCTGAACGATTAGAAGAGTTAAAAACATATCCAGTATTATTCATTAAAGAGAAAGGTCAACAGAAAGTCTCTGGTAGCTTGCTTTTCTTTTTGCCCCTTAGATTGTGGCAACAGTTTCAACCTTCTCTTAAAGCATCCGTATCTATTCTTGAACGATATAGGGTTCAGCGGCATCTGCTCTCAAGGAAGTAGCAGAACTAAAGAGGTTGGTTAGCAAGGAAGCACTTTTGAGGAAGGCAGCCGAAGAGGAAGTTAGCAATCTAAGAAGTCAAGTATCCCAACTGAAGAGATCAGAGGTATGTTTGGTTCAACTCTATGGAATTAATTTTAGCCTTGCTCTGTCATGTCCCAGCCCAATTCTATACATAAGGCTGTTATTATTATTAATGGTGCCTTTTATGTGCTAGACTTCTTGCAATTCAGAGATTTTAAAGCTTCACAAGACTCTAGAAGATGAGCAAAATCAGAAAAAGAAACTAGAAGGAGATATAGCCATACTACAAAGCCAGTTGTTGCAATTGAGCTTTGAAGCAGATGAGGTAAGTTTTGGCTTATTTTTTCTTGATCTTGTTTGTATAACCTTATGGTTTTAATAAGATATGCTTTATTTGCAGACCAGTAGGCAACTGGACATTGGTGAGCCTGGAAAAGTCCTCAGTTCTCTAGATTCTCTTGTGCAACAAGTTAAGCATTCACAGGCTCAGGAGCCTGCAAATGGGGAGAAAGCTTCAGTAGCCAAACTCTTTGAGCAAGGTTTCAATCTCTTCCTGTATTATCTTGTTCTTTATTTCAAGTTGACCATTAATTCTATAATATTTCACAGTGGGACTGCAGAAGATCTTGTCATTGCTGGAAGCTGAAGATTACGACGTCAGAATTCATGCTGTGAAAGTGGTTGCAAATCTAGCAGCTGAAGGTACCCAAATCATTACAGTGTTCTATGACAATCTAACACTATTGCTTTGCCCTGTTCTTTTCTGGCTTTTTTAAGTTATTCTTATAATTCTAACTTAGGTTCATATTCAAATTATTATTGCAATGTCCTCGTAATTTGAAGAATTATTTGCCCTGAATGGTCTTTATCCTCGTAATTTAGATGCCACTGGTTGCTATTATTTAATTTTTTGTTGAAAGAGTAGTAGAGGAGGATGATTATAAGCTGAAATGGTACTGTGGCTGTGAGATTCATTACTTGCCTATATTCTAAATCTACTTTTAGTTGAGTGCTTCCTTCAATATAAACCTTTTGAAGTTCTAAGTATTATAATGCTGCAATTGAACTGTCGGCAATGAACAAATGCATTATATTTCTTACCGAAAGGGCAATTATGGATATTTGCTTCAAATGTACAGAAACAAATCAGCAAAAGATCGTTGAGGCTGGGGGCCTGTCATCTTTGCTGATGCTACTCAGAAGCACTGAGGATGAGACAATACACAGAGTGGCTGCAGGGGCAATTGCAAATCTGGCAATGAATGGTTAGTTTCTATTCCTTGTGTGCAGGAATAAGTTTCGTGCTTCGATCTCCGATACTCCTTGCCTGTCTTCTTTTTTAGGCTGAGGTTTCATTGTTCTTTATGTTTGCCTTGTCTTTTCCGTCAGAGACCAACCAAGAGCTCATTATGTCCCAAGGAGGAATTAGCTTACTGGCCGTGACTGCTGTCAATGCTGAGGATCCCCAAACCCTTCGTATGGTCGCCGGAGCAATCGCCAATTTGTGTGGCAATGGTAAGTGTTACAATTTCTTAATCTATGCAAATTCCTCAATCCACTTCAAACGCTCACTACAAGTTATGATATTATGTCATCCAGATAAGTTGCAGACGAAGCTAAGGGGTGAAGGCGGCATTAAGGCATTGCTCGGTATGGTAAGATGCAGACATCCTGATGTTCTTGCACAAGTTGCTAGAGGAATTGCTAATTTTGCCAAGTGCGAGTCAAGGGCCTCTACACAAGGTAACAACTTACAAAAGGTTTGATATAACATGAAATCTTGGAAGCGTTTTGGGGGGGGGGGGGGGGG
>NC_036642.1:1540274-1544980 GCF_002806865.2 Cucurbita pepo subsp. pepo
TTGTTGAAAGGAACAGGGACCAAGGCTGGAAAGTCCTTCTTAATTGAAGATGGAGCACTCCCATGGATTGTACAGAATGCCAAAAATGAAGCATCGACGATCAAACGACACATTGAACTCGCACTCTGTCATTTAGCACAACATGGTATGGCTCTTTTTCTTTTCTGCACTTCATCGTTCATATCGGCAACAAGAAGTCTCGAAAACATTGACTTAGAAAAACTTCTACATTGCTGATAATGCAGAAGTGAATGCAAAAGACATGATCAGTGGAGGTGCCCTGTGGGAACTCGTTCGGATATCGCGAGACTGTTCACGAGAAGACATAAGGACTCTTGCGCATCGAACATTATTATCGAGCCCAGCATTTCAAGCTGAAATGAGACGATTACGAATAGATTATTGATTGATCTGAGGCAGTAGGCGTGACAGAAACATGTATGTTTATCTATCAGCACAATCATTTCTGAATTTTTGTCATGAAATCAAAGTAGTGTGAGATTTGGGTTGTAGTAGTTTATCAAATGGTATTAATTTCTCAGAGCCACTGGCCTGATCTGTAATTTCAAACTTAGTGTGTAAATTTATTTGTATATTAAGTGAATAAAAGTAGTTAATACAAAAGTTGTGGGTTTACCTTGTAATCTTAATTCTGACTTTGGAGTGTTAATTTGTTCATTCTGAATTTTTGTTTGGATCATATTTTTAAACTAAGAGCAAATTTTTCTTTTAAAAAAATTGAACTTACCATCCCAATTTGTATATTTTAACTTTTTCGTTATTGTTAAGGTTACTGTTTATTGTTGGAATTCAAACAAATTGGTGTTAATACAAGAATCTAATAGACTGAAATTAAGATATTTTACTCGGAGTTTTCTTATAAGATGGGTTGGTGTGATGCTTGGCCTCATACCTTCCAATGTAATGCTTGAGTGGCTCGACTTCGAAGACTCAAAGGGCATGCTTTACCTCCTTAGCCAATTTGAACCTCTAGACCTCTAACGTCCCATTTATCAAACCACAACTTCAATCATTCAAATAACTCGCTCTAGTATGTTTCTTTTCCGAAAAGAAGGAAGGTTTTGTATTAGGAAAGAAATGATTTAATAAACAAGTTGTAGGTTGACATGGGCTATAGGAGCGTAGGAGTTGTAAGCATAAAGTGTAAAAGAAGTTTTTGATGCTGAAAAAGGAAATGAAAATAAAAAGGAAAAATAGAGGAAATGATGATAAAATCAACAGAAACCAAGAGAATGAATCTCCCATATTTTGAGCAGGCAAGGTTATAGGAACTTGTGCAACAAAGACAAAAGGGCTTGAAATATAAACACAGCTATGCCTTTAATTTAGCTCCATTTCTCCCCCAAAAAACAAGCTTTGCATAATGCACGCAATAACAACTTGAAGCAACCCCTTCCCCATTCTCCCATCAACCTTCTTCACCACAAACAACGAAAGACAGAGAGGGGAGAGAAGAGATTTGATGTATTGTGATCTGATGAATGGTTTTTAATGGGAATTGTTTGTCGTTAAAATTTGTGCCTCGAGAAAGAGCTGAGTTCTGGATCTCATCTACTGCACGTGTCAATTACTTTCCTTTCTTTCTCTCCCAAATCCCACAAACCCCATATCATCACAAAAAGAAACAAAGAAAAAGAAATGCAAACAACTCTTCAAACCCCATACCTCTCGCCTTCTCTTAACTTACTCCACTGCCTTCTTTTGACTTTCCACATGTTCAACCCTTCCTTTGACTTCAAATCACTAAACCCCATTTTTCCATTATGGGGTTTTCAGATACATCCCAATAATGTTGAAAAAAAAGGTTAAATTTCATGTGGGAAATTAGATGGGAGGTGATGATTCATAATTGGTCTACAAGAACAAAGAAGAAGAAGAAGAAGAAGAAGAAGAAGAAGAAGAAGAAAGGGGGAGTAATCATAAATTTGACATCTAACTCTAATTTAATTATCATCGACTACATCAAGAAATTAAATATCCTGAGAATGAGAGAAACAAACTTGAAGACATGGAAAAATAATTGAAATTAAAAGAAGAAAAAAAGGAACAAACCCAAATTAATTCATCTCCATGCCTGAGTGGCTACCTAACAAACAACTCAAAAGGATATGGAAATTATATATATTTATATATGTTTTGGGGAGGAGGAGGGGGGGGTTAGTACGGAGGTCGAGCCGTACCCCAATAAGCTGCTTCCGATGGCGGCATTTGAATTGAGTTTAACAGATTCGGAGGCAAACCGTGAAATAACGGCACATTTCCGTCGCCCAGAAGTTGTTGTTGCTGTTGATGATGCGCTGTTTGCGGCGGTTGGGACTGTCCAACTTCATCCGGCGACCCAATTCCGCCTCCGCCCTGCAGTGGCGGCATCGGCGGTTGGTCGTCGTCTTCCAACGGCAGGCGTTCATAAGCAGCGTTGCTAAACGAGGCAGCCATGATGACGACGGGGCCGGAGGCGACTAAAGTACCCACAACGCTACCGCCGACTACCTGCCCCTGACCGCCGGCGAGGTAAATAGTCAAGCTGGTTGCAGCTGGAGGAGCCGGCGGAGGGAGGAAAGAGCCGGCAAGGGATAAGATCTCAAAGCGACCATGTAAGTTGACAATTGCACCAGGGGAGGCCGGCTGGCGGAGAGTGACGTTGGTGACGGTGCCAGTACCACTCATAATGCAAACGCCGCGCTGGCGGCGGCGAGCGAAGGTGGCGACGCTGTCGACGATGTCACAGCCGTCAGTGACTTCGATGACATGAGTCCGAAGGGCGTTGGCACTGTCGCGAGTAATAATAATTGGTGGCTTGGGTTTATTCTTGGATCCGGCGGGTCTTCCTCTGGGTCGTCGAGTAATCTCTCCATCAGCAGCGGCAGCGTCGGCAGCGCTGGTGGGGGCAGAGTTGTTGTGGTCATCATCGTCTCGATCTCGTTTGAGACGAGTAGTGGTGGCGCTATGTTCTTCTTCAGAATTATTGTTGTGGTGGAATTGTTGTTGGAGATGGAAATCCCGTGTGTGGAAAGGAGGGGGAAGAGAGTGGGCATCCATGGGGTTTCAATTCAATTCAATCCAATTCCTTCCTGGGTTTTGGGTTACAATTGAAATTGAAACAGAATCCCAAATTATGTTTTGTTGTGTTGAGGCTAAGAGAGGGAATTTGTTGGGTTAAGTTTTGGTGATGCTCATCTCATCATCCGATCTGATCTGAGAAGGAGAGAGCTCTAGAGAGAGAGAGTTATGTTTCTTGGGGTTTAGGGTTAGATGGGAGATGGGTTGGGATTCGTTAGAGGTGCGTGCTTATGCCTCTGGGCGGTGCCTGGGTCCCTCTTCTTTCTATCTCTCTTTTCTCTTTCATCTCTCTAAATCACTTTCTTTTTATTTCTCTAATCAACAACTAAACTAAACATCATATTTCTTCTATTTCCTTAACGTTTTCAAAAGTTTCTTCAGCTTTTCATCACTTTCTCTTATTTCATTTCCTAATGCTCATCTCATCATCCGATCTGATCTGAGAAGGAGAGAGAGAGAAAGAGAGAGTTATGTTTCGTGGGGTTTAGGGTTAGATGGGAGATGGGTTGGGATTCGTTAGAGTTGCGTGCTTATGCCTCTGGGCGGTGCCTGGGTCCCTCTTCTTTCTATCTCTCTTTTCTCTTTCATCTCTCTAAATCACTTTCTTTTTATTTCTCTAATCAACAACTAAACTAAACATCATATTTCTTCTATTTCCTTAACGTTTTCAAAACTTTCTTAAGCTTTTCATCACTTTCTCTTATTTCATTTCCTACCAACTTTGTATTATTTAAATATGCTGTCACACCCTTTTATATATTACAAATGCTATAATTTAATAGTTTAAGCGTATAGTTTCAATAGCTCAATAGTGAAACAATTTGAACCTAGTGTTGGAATTATAGAGCTAAAAGTCAACTATAGGGTTGAAGAACTCAAGAGGACAATAATGCATTATAATCTCAACATTAGGGATGATGTCATAATAACACTATTAACTTTTTTTCTATTTATGTACTATTATTAGTGAAAAAATAATAATACTTAGAGTTGACCTGCAATCAATGAAAGGAAGAACTATAAATGGTTGTTTTTTAGTGTAAGTAACCATTGTTGTTGTAGGCATAGAAGTAGAAATTGAGATAGTCAATGAGAGATTATTTTTGTCTTGGTTGGCAAGGTTGATTTTAGGTAATTATAAGGTATAAATTAATAAAAATTAAGCTTTGTTAGTTAATTTATTTTTTTTTTATTATGAAACAAATTTAAAACTTATTAAATATTTTTTCACATATTTTGAGAATTTATCACTCCCATAACAAAAAAAAAAACATGACGTTTGTGACAAATATTAATAATAGGTTATCGATATATATTAAATAATTAAATAATTTGATATTTCAACGTTGAGTGGCCCTCAAGAGCACCCAAAAGCATAATGATTATGAGTTAGTTGTTTAATTTATATGATTAACACTACACATATGAATTTAAAAATATACATCATATATATTATAGCAAATATTAAATATTTGTCCTTATCCAAAGCAAAAGTCAGTGTAATAATTTGTAAATTCCCAAAGTCCATGCCGCTAATGTGAGTCTTCATACAAAACTCCCATCATTTCTGTTGACATACAAGTTTTAATCTTTGTTGAATAAACCAACAAAAAAAAAAAAAAAAA
>NC_036642.1:1545649-1548767 GCF_002806865.2 Cucurbita pepo subsp. pepo
CCACATGATCTAACCCGAGAGAATCAAAGTCAAAGTTTTCAATAATAATATAATTGAAAATTAGAAGAGTAGAATTAAAAAGATTTTATATAGTGGGAGAGGAAAATGCATAATCTATACACTAATTCATTTAAAAAACAATGAGAAAAGAATCTATATAGAATCATCCAACAGAATCTTCCATTTAAAATAAGAATATACTCTCAAAACTTGGATCCTATGTCAATTCAACAATTCAATTGACATAAGCTTTGTATCGAGATTTGAACTCATCTCAAAGATAAAATGATTAAAAAAATTAAAAATTATTACACATATCAACAAGATGAACGTTGTTTTTTGGTAGCTCAATTATAGAAACTTCATGGTAAAACATGTTTTACATTAAACAATTTTAGGTGAGGGAGAAAAAACTCATGTTAGTCTGTGGAGATAGTGTTTACTTTTATTTGTGTATTAAACTAATTTATTTGAATTAAAAATTGAAAAAGAGAAAGTAGGGAAGTTTTGTTTTATGTGGATAAATGAGTAAATACATATTGATGAAGTTGAAAAGCATGTTTTTAAAAATGTAAATATGAAGTAATTGTTAATTTGACTTTTTGTTTGTATATAAATTTGGGAGACAGAGATGAGTAAGTGGTGGAGAAAATGTTTGTTATATTAAAAAAAAAAAAAAAAAAAAAACAATTAATGAGTTTTGATTTGAATTAATACCACATCACGGAAATTTAATGGAAAAATTAAAGAGACAAAGAGAGAGAAAGAGAGAGAGAGATAAGATTGAAACATCATCGGCTCTACTCCCGCCTCATCACAAAGTCAAGCCACTTGTCACTACCCAGGCTTTAAATGTCATTTTTTATATTCTTAAATAACTTGGGTCCACATACAAGTTTTGACACGTGTATTATCCCCCGCTTGTTTCGGGTCTATTTCTCGGTGACCGGAATCCCCACACAACTTTTTTCTTTTTTCTTTTTTCTTTTTTCTTTTTAAATTATTACTCTTCCTCTTTATTTTTTTTTTTGCTTTTTTTTAATGAGGCAGGCGGTTTGCTTCCTTCATATGAAAGGGATATGTATGTATGTATGTATGTATGTATGTATTAAAAAATTATATGAAATAGCATTAGGTTATGAATGAGGAGGATGAAAATTAATTATTTAAAATTGAAGAAATTGATTAGATATGGATAAGTAGAGAGAAAAACAAAAGCAATGAAAAGGGGGGGAGGGAGACACAGGGTTTCCTGCTTAACCTAATAAAACTAATAACTTTATTTATTTATTAATATTTTGGTGTCTGCAAACTTACTTAACTGATGCAGCACAAGATGCTTTGTGTCGGTCTCTCTCATCCTCCAATTTGCCTACCATTTACAGATTCTAAGCAAACACTGCTTTTATTAATATACCCTTTTCTTTTTTTCTCATTTTAACAACCATTAGCCTCATATATTTATATTGAAATTCCTTTTGATTTGACTTTAAATTTTGTAAGTATAAAGAGAAGGGAACAATAATTAAAGAGGAAAGGTGTTTGTTTATTAAGGACAAAATGATTAGGTGATGTAGGGCAGCTTCCATCTTGTGATAAGGAAATGATGGCCACCCATTTGTTTAAATGAAATTAAATTAAGTATGCTTTTGTACCTTACCTTACCTTACCTTACCTTACCTTACTAATCATGAAGCTGTTGGGTATTGGTAAGAGTATAATGCAAATAACATAACTAACTATATAGTTTTGATTAATGATGAATGAAAAGTTGGAAGTGTTCATATTAAATAAATGAATAAACCAAAAACGGGGTTCAACAAGATGAAGGTGAAGGAAGGTGTGACAGCAATGATGAAAGTGAGACACAAATATTATAATTATAAAAAGGAAAACAGGGAATGGGATGGGTTTAGGGTTTATATTAAAATGATAACTATGGGAAGTGGATTGAAAGATGGAGGAAGGTGGGCATGTGAGAGGCAACAATAATAATAGTAAATAATGCAAATATGCCTTGAATCTGGGATGCTTTCTGCTTCTTCACATTGGACCTCAAGAAACCCACATGATACTCTCAAACCCTTCTCAGTTGACTCCACTCCTTATTCATTATCACACCATTGTTGGAACTAACAAATATTATTGCTTTCATTTTGTTTACGATAATCAAAATCTATGTTTATCCAATCTCCTTACATCTTTATTAAACCTAAAAAAGAGTACCCAAAATCCTAAATTAAGTTTTGTGTACATCTCCCATCTTGGGGGATGCTTTCAAACTTTATAATATTATCAAATCAATTATATAATCATTTCGTAGTTTTAACTACCAAAGAAAGGAACTTTCATTACTTTATATTAATATGTACTTTGGATTTGGATTTGGATTTGGATTTGGGGGAGAAAATGGAAAATTATAAACTAAAGATTTGAAAAGGGAAAAGTAGGGACACCCAAAAAAAGAAAAGAAACAACAACAATATTTGGAAATGTCATCAAAATCATTGTGTGTGTATGTCGGCTACTCTAAATTTATTACCTCTACAGAGAGAAAAGGACTTATATGTACTTATGAAAGTTTATATTTTTTTGAAGTGGACATTTATTTTGATCATCATCAACAACATTCAAAATGTGATCTACATCTCATTCACATGATATTCAAATTTAAAGAGGGAGATGAGTGATCCGAAATCATTGGACATGCATTTAACTTCACTTATTAGCCCAGATGTTTTTTGAATTGGGCTTGTCTTGAAAGCCCAATACTATTTGGGCTTTTACACTCCTCTTTTTAGCTCTCTTATCATGGCCCATGCCCCTGTAATGTTGTTGTTGCTTATAGTAGCCTTCACAATGACAAATTGGGGTGGGTTCATATATATATATATTGATTCTGTTGTTTATTGTCCATTATTTTAATAATTTTTAAAGTTTCATGTCCAAATTATTAGTCTCAAATTTAATTTAAACACTAAAAAAAATATGATATTTAAATGATTGGAAGTGTGTTGTCGTCCCAGCTTTCCATAAAGGCAGTGGATGCTTCTCACAAGAAACGAAAAATAACCCACATGGACACCTTTTTTTCATTATATTAAAAAAAAAAAAAAAA
>NC_036642.1:1550070-1555064 GCF_002806865.2 Cucurbita pepo subsp. pepo
AAAAAAAAAAAAAAAAAGGAAATTCAAAACAAAGATTTTTTTCACAAGAAAAGCATGATTGATTGTTTTAAAGGATCGTATTTTCCAAAAATTTATTTTGCTCTATATATTTATTATAATAAATTTATAGAAAGAGTTTGAAAAAAAGTAGATGATAAAATTAAAAAATATATATATATATAATATTTATAGATTGAAATTTTAAAAATTAAAAATAAATAATGGTTAGCTTTTCCTTGCAAAAAGGAGATTTATATGTGTAGTTATGGACCACTAGAATCAAAGGTAGGAATGATTGCACCAAATAAAACAATAAATTGAGGAATAATGCAAAACAAATGTACAAACTTCTTTATATATATGTAATATAATATAAAAAATTGAATTTAAATTAAATAAATAAATTTTAAAAAAGTAATATGTGCGTGTGGGGCTGTCTTAAAAAAACTCTTTTTTTTCATCCTGTATATTTCATATTCATTATACTAATAAAACCATATTTATTTATCACATTATTACACGAATGATTTTCTTGTTAATAATATTAAACGTAACTAAAAAAGAGTTTCACGCGTGATCGTTTATCATCAAAAGAGAACAAATACCGGGCTGCATGCATATACTTTATAGTTGCGTCTGTTAAAGGTGCATTCTTTTGTTTTTTTACTTTAATTTGGCAATATCAAATTTTTTTTATAAACAAGATATTCCCTCCTTATTTTTATGAATTGGGTGCCTAATTTAGATATTTATTCCTTTTAGATAAAAAATACAGAGTCCAAATATTCTTCTCCAAAAATAAGTTTGATATTGGTGGTAAATTCGGTACGGATAATAAACAAAAAGCCTTTTATATTGGCTTCGAATGTTTGCATTTCTCTTACATCATATGTTGCGTGAAGCAACCACTAATGTATATACATATAAAAGAATTTATCAAAAGCTCATTATTATTATTTGAATTATTTTCCTCAACATCTCATCAATAATAATAATAATAATTAGGATGGGTGAGTGGTGAATCATAAGGAAGAATAAAGAATTAATTTAAGTGGGATTCATGAAAGCATCACACACTCAATATGGATAACCAAAGTGGAATGCCCTCTCACTCAATTAATTATTTATTGCTCTTCATTATTTTCTTCTAGATAAGCTTTCTACCATTTTTTTTTTTTTTTTTATATTTTAATTTTCAATTTGTTTATTTAACGAAAAAAGTTATAAAGTTTCACTTTTATTTTTGAAAAAAAAAAGAAAAGAATAAAGTTGAACTTACACTACTTTCAATCAATCACATATCTTGGATTTTTCAGCTTTACCCAATTTAAATATTTAAGCATATTAATTTATGAATTTATTAATTAAAAGGAAAACTGAGTTAAAACCACAGAATCTACCTCAAAATATTATCCAAAATTATATAAAATAAATAAAAATGTTTGCATGCATCTCATAAATCTTCACCCAAATCTTTAGCTCTTACCTAACAACAACAAGAGCTTCCTCCAACTCGACATGAACTCAATTTTGATTTTGAGTTGAGAAAATTGAAGTGAAACATGTCTGTGTCTTCTTCAACCTTGGAATCAGGGCGGTTAACCTCTGCAACTACCAAATGGGTTTCCCAAGATTTCACCAACGACATCATTTCCGAGCTGAAATTACAGAGAACCATCGCTCTTCCACTCATCGTTATGAACTTAACGTGGTTCGTAAAGATAACCATAACGACGGCGTTTCTTGGCCGCCTCGGCCAGCTTCCATTAGCCGGCGGAACACTCGGTTTTACCTTCGCTAACGTCACTGGTTTCTCCGTCTTGAACGGCCTCTGCGGCGCCATGGAACCCATTTGCGGCCAAGCTTTCGGTGCCAAGAACTTCAAACTCCTCCATAAGACGCTCCTCATGTCCATTTTTCTCTTACTCCTCGCTACAATTCCAATTTCATTCCTCTGGCTCAACGTCGACTCAATTTTGATCCGTTTCGGTCAAGAGAAGGACATTTCCCTCGCCGCTAAGTCCTACCTCCTCTACCTTCTCCCCGATTTGGTCGTCACTTCGTTCCTCTGTCCATTAAAATCGTATCTCAGTTCGAAAACTGAAACACTCCCGATCATGATAAGCTCGTCCATGGCTCTGGCTCTTCACGTACCCATCAACATTTTTCTGGCCAAATCCAAGGGGTTAATTGGGGTTTCAATGGCGATCTGGGTAACCGATTTCGTCGCAATGATTTCGCTCGCGGTGTACGTTTTGGTGAAAGAGACGAATCGCGAAGGTGGATGGTTCGATCAAACAGTTGGAGATTGGATTCGATTGGCTAAACTGTCAGGACCGTGCTGCTTAACCACCTGCCTCGAATGGTGGTGCTACGAGATTCTGATCCTTCTCACGGGCCGTCTTCCCAACGCCAAACAAGCTGTGGGGACCATAGCCATCGTTTTAAACTTCGACTATTTGCTTTTTGCCGTTATGCTCTCGCTAGCCACATGCACGTCCGCCCGCGTCTCAAACGAGCTGGGCGCCAATCGTGCAACGCAAGCGCGTAGGTCGGCCGGGGTGTCGGTGGTGGCGAGTGTGGGGTTTGGGTTGGTGGGGGCGGCGACGATGGTGGCGGCGAGAGGGGAATGGGGGAAGATTTTCAGTAAGGATGAAGGGACTCTGAGAATGGTGAAGAAGATGCTGGTTTTGATGGCAGCGATTGAGGTAGTGAACTATCCGTTGGCGGTTTGTGGAGGGATTGTGAGGGGGATAGGGAGGCCATTGATGGGACTATGCGCGAATCTTGGAGGATTCTATGGGGTGGCGTTGCCTTTGGGATTGATTTTGGGGTTTAAAGTTGGGGCTGGGCTTGGTGGGTTGTTGGTGGGGTTTTTGGTTGGGGTATTTGGGTGTTTGGGTTTGCTGTTGGCGTTTGTTTGGAGGATTGATTGGGAGAAGGAGGGTTTGAAAGCGAGTGCCACGGCAAGTGGCCAAGCTACTGGGGAGGTTGTTGTGGGTGATGTTGATGTAAAAATGTGATGCCATTTTCACGGGCACACTGTTTCAATGAAATATTGCCTTTTCTTCTGTTGCAGTACAAATGTGACGCTATTCTATTTTGGAATTAATTTCTCATCTCAACTCAAAATGAAAGAAATTAAAGTAAACTATTGCTTCAATTATTGGTTACAAATATTTGGGCCGAAAGAAAGAAGCCTGCCTGCCTTTGGGCCCAGACCCAAGTTTGGTTGCTTCTTCGCGTATAGGGTTGCAAGGCTTTATGGGCTGCAGGCCCAAATTAGAAGAATAGTAAATGAATGTCTGGATCCCTTGAACTTGAGCTTCAAAAGGAAATGAATGTCCGTTGCCCACCTTGTAGCCATTAAATTGACTTGTTCTTCCTCGCGAAACAAATTTAATGTGGTACAGCTACACCCAATCCTCATGCACTATTTAACCATTCAATATTGTTTGGTACACTACTGAATCAAAACACATATAATTTATTGTGATTGTAAATTAGTAAATTCGTAAATTAGCTCCAACAATGTTTGACCACGTGAGACAGAGACAGAGACGAAAACACGGTGAGAGTGTATTGTGGAGAAATCTGCGGCGCTGCTGTACAAGATCCGAACCCGAATCCATTGTCCTTTATTTTAGGGTTTTCTTTATTTATTTATTTAAATAAAAAAGAGCGGGAAACCCCACATTAATTCATTTTCAAAACACGAAAGAACAAAATCTCGAGGGGCCCAAAATGGTGAGATTTGGATATTGGATTTCACATTTATTAAAGAAATATATATTATATATATTAGTTGAAGACGACTATATGAATCCAGGCAAGCCACTGTGACGTGTCATCTTCTCCGGACGCATAAATCATAACGACTGTGCTTGTTTTCGTTAATTCTTATTTGGTATCGAAACGCACTTGACAACTCAGCCGCGAAATTAAAAGACCTCCAACCCCGCCTTTTTTATTATTATTAAATACCAACCGGAATGGGCGGCGCTCCGTAACGGAGATACACACATTTAATACAAATTCTAAATTCACGGCAGTTACTTTTCTCCGTTTTCTTTTTTTTTTTTTTTCTTTTTTTTTCTTTTTTTGCTTTTGTGGTGTGCCACGTCATACGGAGTCCCCACGAACAGGGAAACGTGTTTCCCGTACTGCATGCCACGTGGATAGTGACTACACAGAACACGTCGGATGCTAAGCGTGCCGCTTGGGAGAGTGATGCGACGGCTACGTCAGCGGGATGAGTTGTGATTCTTCCGTCAAGCGAATTAAAAGCTGCCACGTTGGCGAAGAAAGCATGTGTGGAAGATTTACGAAGCTACCCTCGTTTTGGAGTGGGATTTGGAATAATAAATCTTGATTAATTTTGGGGGTTCCCCNGTGGGATTGTCTTACAGTCACTTGCAACGATTCACTGTGGCAAACCTGCCGCCTCAAATGACTTGACGGCCTTGGAGCTAACCGGGACAGACCGTGTTGGTCTTCTTTCCGAGGTGTTTGCAGTCTTGGCTGAGCTTGAATGTGATGTTGTTGAAGCCAAAGTGTGGACCCACAATGGCCGAATAGCTTCATTAATATATGTCAAGGACTGTAATTCTGGTTCTCCTATCAAGGACTCCCAGAAAATAGACACTATTGTTGGACGTTTGAGGAATGTTCTAAAAGGGCAAGATGACATTCTATATGCCAAGACTTCAGTCTCTATGACAGTCACCCATACTGAAAGAAGGTTGCACCAAATGATGTTTGCTGATCGCGACTATGAAAGGAAGCCTGTCTTACAGCATAGTGATGATTCTCCTGTGGTGACAGTTCAGAATTGGGTGGAAAGAGGTTACTCCGTTGTGAATGTCCAGTGTAAAGATCGAATGAAGCTATTGTTCGATGTCGTTTGCACGTTGACAGACATGGATTATGTAGTTTTTCATGGCACCATCACTACAGCAAAGGATAGAGCATATCTGGTAAATGTTTTCCCTACT
>NC_036642.1:1556064-1556839 GCF_002806865.2 Cucurbita pepo subsp. pepo
AATATCTAAATGTCTCTAGAAGGTTTAGAAAGAGTCTGAAAATATTCTTTTGACACAACTAAAGTCAATTAGGATGTTACATGAAATACGACAAATTTAAGGATAATGAAATAGCATCTTAGACAAAATAGGACAAATTATTATAATAAAAAGTAGCATTGATTTTCATGAAAATTAAAACCCTTCATTTTTATGTCAATTTTGGCACTGCTTCGCACGAAAAACAATGCAGTTTGAGAGTTTTGACTGTTTTTAAATTAATAATAGTAACAATTTTAGTGTTGAAAAATTAATTAGAATTTAATTGGAACTATTTATAAAATTTTAAAATTGAAACTGTGATGGTTTAATTTTACTAAACAAAGAAAATAAAATTTTCTGTCAAAAGGTCAAAATGGTAAATTCGGAACGGCGTGATGATGTTAATGGTCACACGACGTGATTCGTTTTGTTAGTTAATACTCTCACGAAGTAATCTGGTGAGAGTAAGACTCGGGTACGGGTGCAATACTCTCACTAAAAACGGCGTCGTTTTGGTCTACATGATCCATCTTCAATCTCTTCTTCTTCTTCTTCTTGAACTCCCTATTCTCTCTTGTTGAATCCATAGGGCGAAGGTAGAGAGAAAGGTACCGGATTTGTGTGAATCACATCCCCCACACGATTAGGTCCACTTCCACTTCTACCGCCTGTTACTGCAGCTCCACGCTTCGCTTTCAGCATTTTGGGTCTTCGTTTGGGTCCCATTTCTTCCTTTTCTCTCTCTTTCTCTCAA
>NC_036642.1:1563376-1673983 GCF_002806865.2 Cucurbita pepo subsp. pepo
TTGTTGAAAGGAACAGGGACCAAGGCTGGAAAGTCCTTCTTAATTGAAGATGGAGCACTCCCATGGATTGTACAGAATGCCAAAAATGAAGCATCGACGATCAAACGACACATTGAACTCGCACTCTGTCATTTAGCACAACATGGTATGGCTCTTTTTCTTTTCTGCACTTCATCGTTCATATCGGCAACAAGAAGTCTCGAAAACATTGACTTAGAAAAACTTCTACATTGCTGATAATGCAGAAGTGAATGCAAAAGACATGATCAGTGGAGGTGCCCTGTGGGAACTCGTTCGGATATCGCGAGACTGTTCACGAGAAGACATAAGGACTCTTGCGCATCGAACATTATTATCGAGCCCAGCATTTCAAGCTGAAATGAGACGATTACGAATAGATTATTGATTGATCTGAGGCAGTAGGCGTGACAGAAACATGTATGTTTATCTATCAGCACAATCATTTCTGAATTTTTGTCATGAAATCAAAGTAGTGTGAGATTTGGGTTGTAGTAGTTTATCAAATGGTATTAATTTCTCAGAGCCACTGGCCTGATCTGTAATTTCAAACTTAGTGTGTAAATTTATTTGTATATTAAGTGAATAAAAGTAGTTAATACAAAAGTTGTGGGTTTACCTTGTAATCTTAATTCTGACTTTGGAGTGTTAATTTGTTCATTCTGAATTTTTGTTTGGATCATATTTTTAAACTAAGAGCAAATTTTTCTTTTAAAAAAATTGAACTTACCATCCCAATTTGTATATTTTAACTTTTTCGTTATTGTTAAGGTTACTGTTTATTGTTGGAATTCAAACAAATTGGTGTTAATACAAGAATCTAATAGACTGAAATTAAGATATTTTACTCGGAGTTTTCTTATAAGATGGGTTGGTGTGATGCTTGGCCTCATACCTTCCAATGTAATGCTTGAGTGGCTCGACTTCGAAGACTCAAAGGGCATGCTTTACCTCCTTAGCCAATTTGAACCTCTAGACCTCTAACGTCCCATTTATCAAACCACAACTTCAATCATTCAAATAACTCGCTCTAGTATGTTTCTTTTCCGAAAAGAAGGAAGGTTTTGTATTAGGAAAGAAATGATTTAATAAACAAGTTGTAGGTTGACATGGGCTATAGGAGCGTAGGAGTTGTAAGCATAAAGTGTAAAAGAAGTTTTTGATGCTGAAAAAGGAAATGAAAATAAAAAGGAAAAATAGAGGAAATGATGATAAAATCAACAGAAACCAAGAGAATGAATCTCCCATATTTTGAGCAGGCAAGGGTATAGGAACTTGTGCAACAAAGACAAAAGGGCTTGAAATATAAACACAGCTATGCCTTTAATTTAGCTCCATTTCTCCCCCAAAAAACAAGCTTTGCATAATGCACGCAATAACAACTTGAAGCAACCCCTTCCCCATTCTCCCATCAACCTTCTTCACCACAAACAACGAAAGACAGAGAGGGGAGAGAAGAGATTTGATGTATTGTGATCTGATGAATGGTTTTTAATGGGAATTGTTTGTCGTTAAAATTTGTGCCTCGAGAAAGAGCTGAGTTCTGGATCTCATCTACTGCACGTGTCAATTACTTTCCTTTCTTTCTCTCCCAAATCCCACAAACCCCATATCATCACAAAAAGAAACAAAGAAAAAGAAATGCAAACAACTCTTCAAACCCCATACCTCTCGCCTTCTCTTAACTTACTCCACTGCCTTCTTTTGACTTTCCACATGTTCAACCCTTCCTTTGACTTCAAATCACTAAACCCCATTTTTCCATTATGGGGTTTTCAGATACATCCCAATAATGTTGAAAAAAAAGGTTAAATTTCATGTGGGAAATTAGATGGGAGGTGATGATTCATAATTGGTCTACAAGAACAAAGAAGAAGAAGAAGAAGAAGAAGAAGAAGAAGAAGAAGAAAGGGGGAGTAATCATAAATTTGACATCTAACTCTAATTTAATTATCATCGACTACATCAAGAAATTAAATATCCTGAGAATGAAAGAAACAAACTTGAAGACATGGAAAAATAATTGAAATTAAAAGAAGAAAAAAAGGAACAAACCCAAATTAATTCATCTCCATGCCTGAGTGGCTACCTAACAAACAACTCAAAAGGATATGGAAATTATATATATTTATATATGTTTTGGGGAGGAGGAGGGGGGGGTTAGTACGGAGGTCGAGCCGTACCCCAATAAGCTGCTTCCGATGGCGGCATTTGAATTGAGTTTAACAGATTCGGAGGCAAACCGTGAAATAACGGCACATTTCCGTCGCCCAGAAGTTGTTGTTGTTGCTGTTGATGATGGGCTGTTTGCGGCGGTTGGGACTGTCCAACTTCATCCGGCGACCCAATTCCGCCTCCGCCCTGCAGTGGCGGCATCGGCGGTTGGTCGTCGTCTTCCAACGGCAGGCGTTCATAAGCAGCGTTGCTAAACGAGGCAGCCATGATGACGACGGGGCCGGAGGCGACTAAAGTACCCACAACGCTACCACCGACTACCTGCCCCTGACCGCCGGCGAGGTAAATAGTCAAGCTGGTTGCAGCTGGAGGAGCCGGCGGAGGGAGGAAAGAGCCGGCAAGGGATAAGATCTCAAAGCGACCATGTAAGTTGACAATTGCACCAGGGGAGGCCGGCTGGCGGAGAGTGACGTTGGTGACGGTGCCAGTACCACTCATAATGCAAACGCCGCGCTGGCGGCGGCGAGCGAAGGTGGCGACGCTGTCGACGATGTCACAGCCGTCAGTGACTTCGATGACATGAGTCCGAAGGGCGTTGGCACTGTCTCGAGTAATAATAATTGGTGGCTTGGGTTTATTCTTGGATCCGGCGGGTCTTCCTCTGGGTCGTCGAGTAATCTCTCCATCAGCAGCGGCAGCGTCGGCAGCGCTGGTGGGGGCAGAGTTGTTGTGGTCATCATCGTCGCGATCTCGTTTGAGACGAGTAGTGGTGGCGCTATGTTCTTCTTCAGAATTATTGTTGTGGTGGAATTGTTGTTGGAGATGGAAATCCCGTGTGTGGAAAGGAGGGGGAAGAGAGTGGGCATCCATGGGGTTTCAATTCAATTCAATCCAATTCCTTCCTGGGTTTTGGGTTACAATTGAAATTGAAACAGAATCCCAAATTATGTTTTGTTGTGTTGAGGCTAAGAGAGGGAATTTGTTGGGTTAAGTTTTGGTGATGCTCATCTCATCATCCGATCTGATCTGAGAAGGAGAGAGCTCTAGAGAGAGAGAGTTATGTTTCTTGGGGTTTAGGGTTAGATGGGAGATGGGTTGGGATTCGTTAGAGGTGCGTGCTTATGCCTCTGGGCGGTGCCTGGGTCCCTCTTCTTTCTATCTCTCTTTTCTCTTTCATCTCTCTAAATCACTTTCTTTTTATTTCTCTAATCAACAACTAAACTAAACATCATATTTCTTCTATTTCCTTAACGTTTTCAAAAGTTTCTTCAGCTTTTCATCACTTTCTCTTATTTCATTTCCTACCAACTTTGTATTATTTAAATATGCTGTCACAACCTTTTATATATTAGAAATTCTATAATTTAATAGTTTAAGCCTATAGTTTCAATAGCTTAATAGTGAAAGCATTTGAACCTAGTGTTAACATTATAGAGCTAAAAGTCAACTATAGAGTTGAAGAACTCAAGAGGACAATAATGCATTATAATCTCAACATTAGGGATGATGTCATAATACCACTATTAACTTTTTCTCTATTTATGTACTATTATTACTGAAAAAAAAAAAAATACTTAGAGTTGACCTGCAATCAATGAAAGGAAGAACTATAAATGGTTGTTTTTTTAGTGTAAGTAACCATTGTTGTTGTAGGCTTAGAAGTAGAAATTGAGAAAGTCAATGAGAGATTATTTTTGTCTTGGTTGACAAGGTTGATTTTATGTAATTATAAGGTATAAATTAATAAAAATTAAGTTTTGTTAGTTAATTTATTTTTTTATTATGAAACAAATTTAAAACTTATTAAATATTTTTTAACATATTTTGAGAATTTATCACTACCATANTAAAACATGACGTTTGTGACAAATATTAATAATAGGTTATTGATATATATTAAATAATTAAATAATTCGATATTTCAACGTTGAGTGGCCCTGAAGAGCACCCAAAAGCATAATGATTATGAGTTAGTTGTTTAATTTATATGATTAACACTATACATATGAATTTAAAAATATACATCATACATATTATAGCAAATATTAAATATTTGTCCTTATCCAAAGCAAAAGTCGTGTAATAATTTGTAAATTCCCAAAGTCCATGCCGCTAATGTGAGTCTTCATACAAAACTCCATCATTTCTGTTGACATATAAGTTTTAATCTTGTGGAATAAACCAAAAAAAAAAAAAAAAAAACCAAATAAAAAGGAACAGAAACAAAAAGGTAATTGGGTTTTTAATGCGAATACGGAGAATCCGGGGACCTGTCTCAATGTCATCCCTCTGGCAATTTCTCCCTTTTTCGCCTAAGAAAATCACTTTCTTTTGATTTTTTTTGAATCAATTAAGCTTGATTTTGCAAGTGTTTTGCGTCGACGAATGTCCCGTGGAAGCCATAGGGTACTCTGGATGGCAGCTTCACTGTAGCTTCCACTTTCAAGTCCATGGCGTTCACTATCTGGAGCTCTGATTTCCATGTCCTTTCATCGTGGACGAACGCTAAAATGTACCCTTCGTCTTCCTTCTCCCCTGAATTACCCTCTTTCTGTAAAAAAAACGGCTCTCCTCCGAATTTTCTACCGCCGTAAATATGCTTTTTTACCTCCCCTGTTACTAGATCAACCTTCGCGAATCCCGAAACCTTCGGCCATGGCTCTGCTATCGCAAGATACGCATATCGGGTTTTCCGCCCCAGACGGTTTCTATTCACCATTCCGGCTTCTAGATTCACCTGCTCCTTCTCATCGCTGATAATTGGGCGGCGCGTGGATTTCCCCGTTCTCAAATTCAGCCGAATTTCCGACAGTACGCTTTTTAAATTCTCATCGCACTCGTTGAAAATGGAATCCGGCGGCGTCATGCAAGACCCAATAACCACGACCTCCTCTGTCTCCGGCTCCTCCCAAGCATTCCACAAATGGAAGCAGAAGGTGTCCGGCGATTCCACCCAGATTAAATCATCGGAATTTGTGGCATTTTTTGGGAGAATTCCAAATCGGGATTTCTTGTTCTTGTCGTAAATCACCGGAGATCCGCCCTTGAGCATTTCTTGAAGCTTGAACACGACTTGCTGGTCGGGGATTACAACGAAATTCTCGGTGATGGCGAAATCGTGCATCATGGTCGGAGTTTGAAGAGGGATTNAAAAAAAAAAAAAAAAAAAAAACAATTAATGAGTTTTGATTTGAATTAATACCACATCACGGAAATTTAATGGAAAAATTAAAGAGACAAAGAGAGAGAAAGAGAGAGAGAGATAAGATTGAAACATCATCGGCTCTACTCCCGCCTCATCACAAAGTCAAGCCACTTGTCACTACCCAGGCTTTAAATGTCATTTTTTATATTCTTAAATAACTTGGGTCCACATACAAGTTTTGACACGTGTATTATCCCCCGCTTGTTTCGGGTCTATTTCTCGGTGACCGGAATCCCCACACAACTTTTTTCTTTTTTCTTTTTTCTTTTTTCTTTTTAAATTATTACTCTTCCTCTTTTTTTTTTTTCTTTTTTTTAATGAGGCAGGCGGTTTGCTTCCTTCATATGAAAGGGATATGTATGTATGTATGTATGTATGTATGTATTAAAAAATTATATGAAATAGCATTAGGTTATGAATGAGGAGGATGAAAATTAATTATTTAAAATTGAAGAAATTGATTAGATATGGATAAGTAGAGAGAAAAACAAAAGCAATGAAAAGGGGGAGAGGGAGACACAGGGTTTCCTGCTTAACCTAATAAAATTAATAACTTTATTTATTTATTTATTTATTTATTAATATTTTGGTGTCTGCAAACTTACTTAACTGATGCAGCACAAGATGCTTTGTGTCGGTCTCTCTCATCCTCCAATGCCTACCATTTACAGATTCTAAGCAAACACTGCTTTTATTAATATACCCTTTTCTTTTTTTCTCATTTTAACAACCATTAGCCTCATATTTATATTCAAATTCCTTTTGATTTGACTTTAAATTTTGTAAGTATAAAGAGAAGGGAACAATAATTAAAGAGGAAAGGTGTTTGTTTATTAAGGACAAAATGATTAGGTGATGTAGGGCAGCTTCCATCTTGTGATAAGGAAATGATGGCCACCCATTTGTTTAAATGAAATTAAATTAAGTATGCTTTTGTACCTTACCTTACCTTACCTTACCTTACTAATCATGAAGCTGTTAGGTATTGGTAAGAGTATAATGCAAATAACATAACTAACTGTATAGTTTTGATTAATGATGAATGAAAAGTTGAAGTGTTTTATATTAAATAATGAATAAACCAAAAACAGGGTTCAACAAGATGAAGGTGAAGGAAGGTGTGACAGCAATGATGAAAGTGAGACACAAATATTATAATTATAAAAAGGAAAACAGGGAATGGGATGGGTTTAGGGTTTATATTAAAATGATAATTATGGGAAGTGGATTGAAAGATGGAGGAAGGTGGGCATGTGAGAGGCAACAATAATAATAATAGATAATAATAATAAATAATGCAAATAAATAATGCAAATAAATAATGCAAATATGCCTCGAATCTGGGATGCTTTCTGCTTCTTCACATTGGACCTCAAGAAACCCACATGATACTCTCAAACCCTTCTCAGTTGACTCCACTCCTTATTCATTATCACACCATTGTTGGAACTAACAAATATTATTGCTTTCATTTTGTTTACGATAATCAAAATCTATGTTTATCCAATCTCCTTACATCTTTATTAAACCTAAAAAAGAGTACCCAAAATCCTAAATTAAGTTTTGTGTACATCTCCCATCTTGGGGGATGCTTTCAAACTTTATAATATTATCAAATCAATTATATAATCATTTCGTAGTTTTAACTACCAAAGAAAGGAACTTTCATTACTTTATATTAATATGTACTTTGGATTTGGATTTGGATTTGGATTTGGGGGAGAAAATGGAAAATTATAAACTAAAGATTTGAAAAGGGAAAAGTAGGGACACCCAAAAAAAGAAAAGAAACAACAACAATATTTGGAAATGTCATCAAAATCATTGTGTGTGTATGTCGGCTACTCTAAATTTATTACCTCTACAGAGAGAAAAGGACTTATATGTACTTATGAAAGTTTATATTTTTTTGAAGTGGACATTTATTTTGATCATCATCAACAACATTCAAAATGTGATCTACATCTCATTCACATGATATTCAAATTTAAAGAGGGAGATGAGTGATCNTGCTGCATAGAAAAGCGTGTAAACACGTGACGACTTCATTGAGTTGAATCAGATCTACCGACTAACCTCATGTGTAGCGACACGTGTAAGAATCAAGTTGCTCATATGGCAATTGAGTACAACCGTCGGATTTGATTCAATGAAGGATGGGACCCGCACGACATTAAATGTTTTAGATATTTACATTTTTACATTCAAATTCATACTAAACTTGAACTTGTTTCCTTTTTTTATAATTTAATTAAATTTAATTTAATTTAAAAAACCAAAAATAAATTTGTGTGCTGACATGGCAGTAGCATGACCGGCACCGCCAAAGCTACAGCGAATTACTTAATAAATACGAAATTAAAAAAAAAAAAAAAAAGGAAATTCAAAACAAAGATTTTTTTCACAAGAAAAGCATGATTGATTGTTTTAAAGGATCGTATTTTCCAAAAATTTATTTTGCTCTATATATTTATTATAATAAATTTATAGAAAGAGTTTGAAAAAAAAGTAGATGATAAAAAAAAAATATAATAATAATAATAATAATAATATTTATAGATTGAAATTTTAAAAATAAAAAATAAATAATGGTTAGCTTTTCCTTGCAAAAAGGAGATTTATATGTGTAGTTATGGACCACTAGAATCAAAGGTAGGAATGATTGCACCAAATAAAACAATAAATTGAGGAATAATGCAAAATAAATGTACAAACTTCTTTATATATATATATATAATATAATATACAAAATTGAATTTAAATTAAATTAAAAAAATAAAATAATAAGAAAAAGAAAAAGGCTAATATAGGTTTGGCCTTCACTAAATCTATTATGGGGTAACTTAAATTATTCTTGTTCGAATAGAGGGGCACCATATCTATCCTTTTTCATTTTAAAAAAGTAATATGTGCGTGTGGGGCTGTCTTAAAAAAACTCTTTTTTTTCAACCTGTATATTTCATATTCATTATACTAATAAAACGATATTTATTTATCACATTATTAGCACGAATGATTTTCTTGTTAATAATATTAAACGTAACTAAAAAAGAGTTTCACACGTAATCGTTTATCATCAAAAGAGAACAAATACCGGGCGGCATGCATATACTTTATAGTTCGTTTGTTAAAGGTGCATTCTTTTGTTTTTTTACTTTAATTTGGCAATATCAAATTTTTTTTATAAACAAGATATTCCCTCCTTATTTTTATGAATTGGGTGCCTAATTTAGATATTTATTCCTTTTAGATAAAAAATAGGAGTCCAAATATTCTTCTCCAAAAATAAGTTTGATATTGGTCGTAAATTTCGTACGGATAATAAACAAAAAGCCTTTTATATTGGCTTCGAATGTTTGCATTTCTCTTACATCATATGTTGCGTGAAGCAACCACTAATGTATATACATATAAAAGAATTTATCAAAAGCTCATTATTATTATTTGAATTATTTTCCTCAAACATCTCATCAATAATAATAATAATTAGGATGGGTGAGTGGTGAGTCATAAGGAAGAATAAAGAATTAAGTTAAGTGGGATTCATGAAAGCATCACACACTCAATATGGATAACCAAAGTGGAATGCCCTCTCACTCAATTAATTATTTATTGCTCTTCATTATTTTCTTCTAGATAAGCTTTCTACCATTTTTTTTTTTTTTTTTATATTTTAATTTTCAATTTGTTTATTTAACGAAAAAAGTTATAAAGTTTCACTTTTATTTTTGAAAAAAAAAAGAAAAGAATAAAGTTGAACTTACACTACTTTCAATCAATCACATATCTTGGATTTTTCAGCTTTACCCAATTTAAATATTTAAGCATATTAATTTATGAATTTATTAATTAAAAGGAAAACTGAGTTAAAACCACAGAATCTACCTCAAAATATTATCCAAAATTATATAAAATAAATAAAAATGTTTGCATGCATCTCATAAATCTTCACCCAAATCTTTAGCTCTTACCTAACAACAACAAGAGCTTCCTCCAACTCGACATGAACTCAATTTTGATTTTGAGTTGAGAAAATTGAAGTGAAACATGTCTGTGTCTTCTTCAACCTTGGAATCAGGGCGGTTAACCTCTGCAACTACCAAATGGGTTTCCCAAGATTTCACCAACGACATCATTTCCGAGCTGAAATTACAGAGAACCATCGCTCTTCCACTCATCGTTATGAACTTAACGTGGTTCGTAAAGATAACCATAACGACGGCGTTTCTTGGCCGCCTCGGCCAGCTTCCATTAGCCGGCGGAACACTCGGTTTTACCTTCGCTAACGTCACTGGTTTCTCCGTCTTGAACGGCCTCTGCGGCGCCATGGAACCCATTTGCGGCCAAGCTTTCGGTGCCAAGAACTTCAAACTCCTCCATAAGACGCTCCTCATGTCCATTTTTCTCTTACTCCTCGCTACAATTCCAATTTCATTCCTCTGGCTCAACGTCGACTCAATTTTGATCCGTTTCGGTCAAGAGAAGGACATTTCCCTCGCCGCTAAGTCCTACCTCCTCTACCTTCTCCCCGATTTGGTCGTCACTTCGTTCCTCTGTCCATTAAAATCGTATCTCAGTTCGAAAACTGAAACACTCCCGATCATGATAAGCTCGTCCATGGCTCTGGCTCTTCACGTACCCATCAACATTTTTCTGGCCAAATCCAAGGGGTTAATTGGGGTTTCAATGGCGATCTGGGTAACCGATTTCGTCGCAATGATTTCGCTCGCGGTGTACGTTTTGGTGAAAGAGACGAATCGCGAAGGTGGATGGTTCGATCAAACAGTTGGAGATTGGATTCGATTGGCTAAACTGTCAGGACCGTGCTGCTTAACCACCTGCCTCGAATGGTGGTGCTACGAGATTCTGATCCTTCTCACGGGCCGTCTTCCCAACGCCAAACAAGCTGTGGGGACCATAGCCATCGTTTTAAACTTCGACTATTTGCTTTTTGCCGTTATGCTCTCGCTAGCCACATGCACGTCCGCCCGCGTCTCAAACGAGCTGGGCGCCAATCGTGCAACGCAAGCGCGTAGGTCGGCCGGGGTGTCGGTGGTGGCGAGTGTGGGGTTTGGGTTGGTGGGGGCGGCGACGATGGTGGCGGCGAGAGGGGAATGGGGGAAGATTTTCAGTAAGGATGAAGGGACTCTGAGAATGGTGAAGAAGATGCTGGTTTTGATGGCAGCGATTGAGGTAGTGAACTATCCGTTGGCGGTTTGTGGAGGGATTGTGAGGGGGATAGGGAGGCCATTGATGGGACTATGCGCGAATCTTGGAGGATTCTATGGGGTGGCGTTGCCTTTGGGATTGATTTTGGGGTTTAAAGTTGGGGCTGGGCTTGGTGGGTTGTTGGTGGGGTTTTTGGTTGGGGTATTTGGGTGTTTGGGTTTGCTGTTGGCGTTTGTTTGGAGGATTGATTGGGAGAAGGAGGGTTTGAAAGCGAGTGCCACGGCAAGTGGCCAAGCTACTGGGGAGGTTGTTGTGGGTGATGTTGATGTAAAAATGTGATGCCATTTTCACGGGCACACTGTTTCAACATATTGCCTTTTCTTCTGTTACAGTACAAATGTGAGGCTATTTTATTTTGGAATTAATTTCTCATCTCAACTCAAAATGAAAGAAATTAAAGGAGACTATTGCTTCAATTATTGGTTACAAATATTTGGGCCGAAAGAAAGAAGCTTGCCTGCCTTTGGGCCCAGACCCAAGTTTGGTTGCTTCTTCGCGTATAGGGTTGCAAGGCTTTATGGGCTGGAGGCCCAAATTAGAAGAACAGTAAATGAATGTCTGGATCCCTTCAACTTGAGCTTCAAAAGGAAATGAATGTCCGTTGCCCACCTTGTAGCCATTAAATTGACTTGTTCTTCCTCGCCAAATAAATTAAATGGGTACAGCTACACCCAATCCTCATGCACTATTTAACCATTCAATATTGTTTGGTACACTACTAAATCAAAACACATATAATTTATTGTGATTGTAAATTCGTAAATTCGTAAATTAGCTCCAACAATGTTTGACCACGTGAGACTGAGACAGAGACAGAGACAGAGACGAAAACACGGTGAGAGTGTATTGTGGAGAAATCTGCGGCGCTGCTGTACAAGATCCGAACCCGAATCCATTGTCCTTTATTTTAGGGTTTTTATTTATTTATTTTATTTAAATAAAAAAGAGCGGGAAACCCCACATTAATTCATTTTCAAAACACGAAAGAAGAAAATCTCGAGGGGCCCAAAATGGTGAGATTTGGATATTGGATTTCACATTTCTTAAAGAAATATATATATTATATATATTAGTTGAAGACGACTATATGAATCCAGGCAGCCACTGTGACGTGTCATCTTCTCCGGACGCATAAATCAAATCATAACGTCTGTGCTTGTTTTCGTTATTCTTATTTGGTATCGAAACGCACTTGACAACTCAGCCGCGAAATTAAAAGACCTCCAACCCCGCCTTTTTTATTATTATTTATTATTATTAAATACCAACCGGAATGGGCGGCGCTCCGTAACGGAGATACACACATTTAATACAAATTCTAAATTCACGGCAGTTACTTTTCTCCGTTTTCTTTTTTTTTTTTTTTTGTGCCACGTCATACGGAGTCCCCACGAACAGGGAAACGTGTTTCCCGTACTGCATGCCACGTGGATAGTGACTACACAGAACACGTCGGATGCTAAGCGTGCCGCTTGGGAGAGTGATGCGACGGCTACGTCAGCGGGATGAGTTGTGATTCTTCCGTCAAGCGAATTAAAAGCTGCCACGTTGGCGAAGAAAGCATGTGTGGAAGATTTACGAAGCTACCCTCGTTTTGGAGTGGGATTTGGAATAATAAATCTTGATTAATTTTGGGGGTTCCCCTGATCTTATTCCTTGTTTGGGAGGAGATCCTTTTTCAATTCTAATTGTCACATCACAATATCATCTTCCAAATATTAAAAAACTTCAACTTTCCAAACGTGATTTTTTCCCATTATTTAAAAGAAATGTCCATATACGTATATNTCTTCTGCAATATCATGATTTTCTGGTCTACAGTTGGCTAAGTTTGCTGTAATTTGATCATTCTATCGGATTTTTCTCCCTATAATTTCTTTTTCTTCGATCTATTAGGTTTTAGTTTTAATTAGTTTACGATTTGCAAATCCTTGGGTTCCCATATCGGGTAACAGTGTTTTCTTATTTTAATCACCGCAATCTTCTCTTTCCTTTTCTGAGAAATTTCTTTCCCCACACGTTTTCAGATTCGTTCCGACTCCGATCTCTGCGTCCACACGCTTTCAACTGAGAAGAGATTTGAAATTACCGACCGGAATTTCTTCCTTATATTTTTCAAAATTTTTCTAGAATATCTTGAAGGTCCCTCGTTTAAACATAAAACCGGTCTGCATCAAGTCTTTATAATTTTATGGTTTGTTTGACTATGTCTAGCGGCATCATTCAACCATCTTTACCGGGACTTTTCTGAGACCCATGTGGCTTCTTATTTTGAAATTTCAAAGCTACTAAAAAAAGTAATTAAACTTGACGTAACTTGACCTTTTGCGTCCTCTTTTGTAGAGTGGTGATCGACAATGCCGTTTGTGAAACCGCGACTCTGGTCAAGGTCGACAGTGCTAGAAGGCATGGAATCCTCCTGGAAGCTGTACAAGTGTTAACCGACTTGAACCTTTCAATTCAGAAAGCTTACATTTCTTCAGATGGAATATGGTTCATGGATGGTAAGCTCATCTGTCTTTTTCTCGTAAACAGCATTTAATGCGAATTGCTAATTAGGAGGCATTTTATTCCATTTTTTGTTATGAATTTCCTTCTATTAAATTTTCTTGCAGTTTTTCATGTGACTGATCTTGATGGAAATAAATTAATCGACGAGGGCGTTATTAGCTACCTTGAGAAGGTAATTATAACAGCCTTCATACACCAATTAAATCAATTATAATCATTCTGTGAATGCTTCGCTTTCCATTTTCGTTTTGCAACTTATTTGACTGGTGGGATTGTCTTACAGTCACTTGCAACGATTCACTGTGGCAAACCTGCCGCCTCAAATGACTTGACGGCCTTGGAGCTAACCGGGACAGACCGTGTTGGTCTTCTTTCCGAGGTGTTTGCAGTCTTGGCTGAGCTTGAATGTGATGTTGTTGAAGCCAAAGTGTGGACCCACAATGGCCGAATAGCTTCATTAATATATGTCAAGGACTGTAATTCTGGTTCTCCTATCAAGGACTCCCAGAAAATAGACACTATTGTTGGACGTTTGAGGAATGTTCTAAAAGGGCAAGATGACATTCTATATGCCAAGACTTCAGTCTCTATGACAGTCACCCATACTGAAAGAAGGTTGCACCAAATGATGTTTGCTGATCGCGACTATGAAAGGAAGCCTGTCTTACAGCATAGTGATGATTCTCCTGTGGTGACAGTTCAGAATTGGGTGGAAAGAGGTTACTCCGTTGTGAATGTCCAGTGTAAAGATCGAATGAAGCTATTGTTCGATGTCGTTTGCACGTTGACAGACATGGATTATGTAGTTTTTCATGGCACCATCACTACAGCAAAGGATAGAGCATATCTGGTAAATGTTTTCCCTACTCGTTGGGTTCGTATTCTTTCATGTGATGGCTCAATCGTCTTGTTATTGACAGCATCTGTCCTTCATTTTCATCAGGAACTTTACATCCGACACACTGATGGTACCCCAATTAGTTCCGAGGCTGAAAGGCAGCGTGTTATCCAATGCTTACAAGCTTCCGTAGAGAGAAGAACATCACAGGTACATAACATATTTAAACGTGTTATTAATCAAATGCCTAGATGCATTATCCAATTCTTGCAGACATTAACTGTTTAGGATATTGGTTTACACAACAGGGTGTGAGATTGGAGTTACGCACAACCGACAGGCCATGTCTCTTAGCAGATGTGACGAGAACGTTCAGAGAGAATGGCTTAAACGTCACAAGAGCAGAGGTATCCACCTCAGCGGATGTAGCTCTAAACCTCTTCTACGTAACCGATGCACTGGGGAATGCAGCAGATGTGAAAACCATCAACTCCGTCCGGGAGAAAATTGGGTTGAGTTGCTTGAAAGTGAAGGAACTGCCATTGATTTCGCAACAAAAGACAGAAGGGGAAGAGCAGGGTGTGGGTGTTGGTGGGACCGTTTTGTTATCTCTTGGGAGCATATTGAGAAGGAACCTCTACAACTTGGGATTGATCAGGTCATACTCGCAGGCATAGAGAGCATCAAAAAAAAAAAAAAAAAAAAAAAAAAAAAAACAATTGAGTTATTCAAGATTTGTCCATATGTCTGCTTTTCTTTGCTTTGGTATATTCTTTGCTTGAACTATGAGCATCATATAGTGTACAGAAAAGAATCAAAATTTGAAAGAAAGAAAGAAAAAGGGTGGGTACTTTGTTGATCGTAGTCTAGTAGTTGGTATAAGTTGGTTTGGTGGGTGGAATTATTTGATACACTTAAGTGGGGAAGAGAACATGTTGAAAAGGTGATGGGTAAAAAGAGTAGTGTTTATTATAGGTCTGCTGCTTAGCTGCTGGAAGACATGTTAGGTGAGGAAGGTAGGAGAAGATAGGATTCACAGCTTAACACATTGTACATAACAAACACCCTTTTTCAAGTACTTGAAATTTATGTTGACTTTTTTCCCCCACATGGTGTTGTTTGTATTTAATTAAAATTAGGCCATAATCTTGTCTTTCGGCAATTAAAAGTGGTCAAAGATGCTAAAGATTAAGCGAATGCGTAGGGCAAGGGAGACGGCTAATTGTCGTTACTCTCTCGTCTTCTCTACTCTTGTCTTGAAGAAAGGGGAAAACAATAGTAGAGCCGACATGTATGTAGCAGGTTGTGTTCTATAATTGCACTCAAATTAAAGCTAATACGAACAACACTATCAAATCATCTCAATTTGAAGAATTTCAAGATCCCATATGAACACACCGAAAGAAGGTAATCTTGAGTTGACTTCATAAGTCCAAAGAGAAAGAAAACAAGATCATTGTTTGTGAGTGGTGGTCCAAATCAGTGGGTTGTTTCGTGTTACACNACCGAAAGAAGGTAATCTTGAGTTGACTTCATAAGTCCAAAGACATCTCAATTTGTGAGTGGTGGTCCAAATCAGTGGGTTGTTTCGTGTTACATGAAAAAGCCCAAAGCCTTCATCAGGCATCGGCGTGGCATGAAAAAATTCCGGCGGCCGGCGAGTGAGTGCCCAAAACTGCCTTTTTCTTTTTCAAAACGAACAAACAAAAAGAATTAAAGGTAGGAGGTCGAGAATCACAAGCACCAATGTGATCCCTCTGGTCTTTTCTTTATCCCACGGGACTCAGANAGTGAGTGCCCAAAACTGCCTTTTTCTTTTTCAAAACGAACAAACAATAAGAATTAAAGGTAGGAGGTCGAGAATCACAAGCACCAATGTGATCCCTCTGTTCTTTTCTTTATCCCACGGGACCCAGAGGGCTCTGCTTTAGTAACACGTCTTTTTTAACTAAACTTCAAAATTGAAAATTTTCTCTCTTTCTTTCTTTCTTTCTTTCTTTCTTTCTTTCTTTCTTTCTTTCTTTCTTTCTTTCACCCATTTAATTTGTCTTTTACTAGTTTTGAACTTCAACTTTGGTGTTGCTCCATTTCCCACTTCCTTTTTTAATTCAGCATGAGATTCTGCTGCTCTAAAAATGGGCTGCAAAAATTAAACAATAAAAATACCTTTCCTGATGCTCAAAAAAAGATATTTCCTTCATACCTTCATAAAAATGATCCTTTTCATAACCCACNTCAGCATGAGATTCTGCTGCTCTAAAAATGGGCTGCAAAAATTAAACAATAAAAATACCTTTTCTGATGCTCAAAGAAAGATATTTCCTTCATACCTTCATAAAAATGATCCTTTTCATAACCCAGAAGATAATTTTATATAATATATAATAAGCTCCAGATGAAGCCAAGTACATAGGCATGCATACACTGAACCTAACAAGAAAACGACACAAAATAACTTCAGGGTTATCTAATTAAGACGTGGTTGGAAGACAAGCTTTGACCCTAAAGTGTGGTCTATTCTTTCATTATATTAATTGGGTCTCAATGGAAGAATCTTGTAAACTGTGCTCTTCGAAAAAACAGCTTTGTTTTGTTTTATTTTAATTCATATGGAGTTTTATGTGTTTCTACCGTCCAAATCGACTAATTTAGAGAATTATGTTGGATTTATAATCAAAGAATACTCTCTTCATTGTTATGAGGCCTCGTTAAGGAATCCAAAGCAAAGACATGAGAAGTTCAAGGTAAACAATATCATACAATTGTGAAGAGTTGTGTTCGTCTAACACCCACACCTTTACATATACCTTCCCTTCGGGTTCTTAGGCCAACTTTTTTTAACGTTTACAACGATTTATTGAAACCTTTTTATCTGACATACAAGGGTTGNGGCATGCATACACTGAACCTAACAAGAAAACGACACAAAATAAGTTCAGGGTTATTAATTAAGATGTGGTTGGAAGACAAGCTTTGACCCTAAAGTGTGGTCCATTCTTTCATTATATTAATTGGGTCTCAATGGAAGAATCTTGTAAACTGTGCTCTTCAAAAAAACAGCTTTGTTTTGTTTTATTTTAATTCATATGCAGTTTAATGTGTTTCTACCGTCCAGATCCAATAATCTAGAGAATAATGTTGGATTTATAATTAAAGAATACTCTCTTCATTGTTACGAGGTCTCTTAGGGAATCCAAAGTAAAGCCATAACAAGTTCAAGGTAGACAATATCATACCATTGTAAGGAGTTTTGTTCGTCTAACACCCACACCTTTACCTACCTTTACATATAGCTTCCCTTGGGGTTCTTAGGCCAACTTGTTTTAAGGTTTACAGCTATTTATTGAAACCTTTTTATCTGACATACAAGGGTTGTTTTGTAAATGCATCCACACGCACGTTATATATATATATATATATATATATATATATACTCTTTTTCGTGGAGAGTTCATATTTGAATTATTTGAGCTAATTGGGCCGGAAACCCATGGGCTAAATTTTGAAAGCCCACATCCTGGTCTCAAGGCCTAAAGCCCATAATTTCGGTGGTTATTGCAATTGATAATGACGNTGATTTGTAAATGCATCCACACTCACGTTATGTATATATATACTCTTTTTCGTGGAGAGTTCATATTTTAATTATTTGAGCTAATTGGGCCGGAAACCCATGGGCTAAATTTTTAAAGCCCATAATTTCGGTGGTTATTGCAATTGATAATGACTGCAAATAAAATAACAATCAATTTATATTAATTACTCTACGAGATATTGCTAATTATATAACCTTGAAATAAACCATCAATTGTGGAAGCACCACTTAATTTTTTTATAAAAGAAATTAGCTAAATTAATTAAGATTTTAAAGTAATGATTTTCTCTATCATAAAGAAAGTTTTTCCACTAAATTAATTAGGTGGGTTTCTGAAATAAAATTAAAATATATGTTAGGTAGGATTATCAATCAATAGCACAAATGGGAAAAAGTTTATCGCTTATCTACCCGCCATTAATGGTTACAAAAAAAACCAAAAATCTAGAAAATAAATATTTTTATTTATTTATTGTTTTTTCTATTTTTAAATAATTGTTTTCAAAAATAAAAAAGAAACTTCCCATTTTTGTTAATATTTGTACTCATTACATTAAATATATAATTTCAACAAATTTAAAATCACATAATTTTGAATATTCATTTTTAACAAAATTATTTGAGACTTTTTTTTTATCTTTTGAAAAGAAAACTTCCGAGATAAAAACAAAAATGATTATCATGTTTATTTATTTTAATTAAANAAACAAAAATGGTTATCATGTTTATTTATTTTAATTAAATAAGAAGGAAAAAGAAAGGAAAGATGATAATTAAAAATATTTTTGTGTATATAAAAACAAGAAATAAAACATAGAGTGAGAAACAAGAAATAGAATATAATAACACTACCAAAACATATTAATGATATTATATAAATATTAATAAAATAATATCTATTGTTCTTATCTAAACCCACTTTATTTCAAATTTCTTATATTTTTTTATTAATATTANTAACACTACCAAAACATATTAATGATATTATATAAATATTAATAAAATAATATCTATTGTTCTTATCTAAACCCACTTTATTTCAAATTTCTTATATTTTTTATTAATATTGTTTTATTGGGGTATGGGATTTTACTTTTATCTTTATCTTGGAAACAACTTGGAAATTATTATTATTATTATTATTATTTTCAGAAAAGATATTAAAAAAACAATATTTTTTTGTTATAATTTATTTGTGTTCATATATATTCGGTCAATGGTGTGGTTCCATTATAAAAATATTTTTATTATATACTCGAAATTGGATTTCTCCAATCTCTAAACGAATTTAAAAAATAATTTTAGAAAAGATTAAAATAATTAGTGTGGTATAAAGATTGGTAAGGTTGCACTATGGGGGTTTGGGGTGGCAACAAGTGGTCTTTCTTTCTTTAATTTAAAATAAATATGGTTATTCCTGATTATAATTTTTAATTTACGCCACAAATTTTGCTCTTTATTTAAATTATTTTATTAAGGAAACGTTGCGTTTTGTTAAAACGACTTTATTATATATAATTGTTATTCAATTATTTTAATTGCTTCATATATTTATTCATATGTATGCCCACTTTACTCGTGGGGATCCGCCCCAAATAAAGAGCGGATTTTAGATGGAGAATGAGAAAAAGAGTATGAAATGTTCTTTTTATTAGTCGGGAATAGGATTATATTCCGCACCCCTATCCTACCTTACGCCTATTTAATACAAATATATTGAAAAACTCTAATAGTAATATTTAAACTAAATATTGTGACCNTTAGTCGGGAATAGGATTATATTCCGCACCCCTATCCTACCTTGCGCCTATTTAATACAAATATATTGAAAAACTCTAACAGTAATATTTAAACTAAATATTGTGACCTATATATTTTTTTTTAATGGTTAAAAATAATGTTGAAATATTCAAATTTGAAGTTTTAAAAATTATGCTTGAGATTTTTTTTATCGTGAAAAATAAATTTTTTTAAATATAAACGGGAATCTAATCCTAGCAAAATATAATAGGGAATTTGTGGAGATGGAGATGGAGATGAAGAAGGCTTCTTCGTCCCTGTTCNAGCAAAATATAATAGGGAATTTGTGGAGATGGAGATGGAGATGGAGATGAAGAAGGCTTCTTCGTCCCGGTTGNGGAGATGAAGAAGGCTTCTTCGTCCCGGTTGAGTGGACATCTTTATTTATTCATCATGGTTACATATAAATAAATATACATACGAAAAAAAAAAAAAAAAAAACATTATGTAACTTTCAATATTAGAAATGTTAAATTTTTATAAATATAATAACAAGATATAAATTTTAATATTATGTACCATTACCATAAAATTTGAAAACATTTCTTAAAAGTTATAAATTATAAGATGAATTTTATAAAACATTTCATTACATGTATTAACTAATTTCTAATGTGTTTCTATTTTTTTTTAAGTTGTGATTTATATACCAAAAATTTTGTTTATTGTATAAAGTTTTTGTATGGATGGTTATATATGTTTTGAAAAATGGTTTCATTATACTTTATTAATAAATCAATTTTAATGTAGTATAAATGAGATTTAAATTAAAATTGAATACCTATTAAATTAAAATTTAGGGAAACAAAAACAATTAAAAAAAAAAAGATTGCGATGGGTATGAAATAGGTGTCAGTTCATATTTTTTTTTAAAAGGCGGAAATAGACAAAACTCATGAACTGTATTCAATATAATTCTTCATATATATATATATATAAGGAAAACATCATATGCTTCCCTCCATCGTGAAATATATTTTTCTTTTATTAAATTTAAATAAAAGTCATATTTTTTTCTTATTATTTCCTATTTCTATTATTTTGTTTCTTATCATTTCCTATTTAATTTCATATTATAGTATAAATATTTTAAGTTTATTTTAGAACTAAGGTTAATTCTTTATATTTTAAATTTTTTTTAATAACCCATTCCATTTAATGTTTACATCATCAAATATTTTAACACATTCGTTTTATATATAGTGTAAGATGATGATTAATGAGAAATTAATGGAAATACATAATAAATTAATGGAAAATTACTAGTAGCAACAAGAATGCAAACGTTTTTTACAGTTTTGTACGTAATCTTGTAAACATGTTAATACATGGCAAAATCATATTTTAGTATATAATTTTGCAATTAGTTTAAAAATCTAATCATTTAAAAAAATATATTTCTCTCTACAGGATGAAAATAAAACATTTAAAAATGTAAAATTGTAAAGAGAAAAGAACTTAAATTAATTAAATTAGGGGTTCTCTTTTTCATCCTTCGGACCTCATATTTACTTTTCCCTTTAACCAAACAATATATTATTATAATAATTCCTTAAAAATTATTATAATATTATTTATAAATTGATAATTATTATGCATTGGTTCTGTAGAAAAAGTAGACCCTGTTATTCTTAATATTATTATTTTAAATTGCTACTTTTTCAGAAACAAAATAATAATAATAATTATTGATATTAAAAATAAAAAAAATGAGGCACCCACTTTTGAAAAATCAAATACATTTTATATTATTATTTGTGTGGCGGATTCCCAACCATACTCAATTGCCATTTTTTTAAGAAATAAAAAAATAAATACCTAAGAAAATTGTTGATTATGGCCATAATTCAATATTCTTTTTACTTAATTAATATTTTGAATCTAAATTTGGGAGTCTTTGGTAAACTTAAGTTAGGCCGCCAATTATCTAAACTGCAGAAACAAGGTTTGATTATGTGAGCATTTCCCCCTTCATGTCAGAAGCTAAGTCTTTTATTTTTATTTATTTTTNTTAAGTTAGGCCGCCAATTATCTAAACTGCAGAAACAAGGTTTCATTATGTGAGCATTTCCCCCTTCATGTCAGAAGCTAAGTCTTTTTTTTTATTATTATTATTATTTTTTTTTTTTTAATTTTTCCTTCATATTTCTTAAATCTTTTTCCATTTTCTGAAAAAGAAGGTTTTTTTTTTCCCCTTAAAATAGATGAGCAAGCTTTAGGCCTTGTGTTGAGCTTAACTGTTCNGGTTTTTTTTCTCCCCTTAAAATAGATGAGCAAGCTTTAGGCCTTGTGTTGAGCTTAACTGTTCGGTTGTAGCAAACAGTTGTTTTTAAGATTTTGCAGGTAATATAAACATTATAATCTCACTGTATAAACTCCTTTTCTTTCTCATAATTTTCCATGCTGTTTTTTTTTTCCACTTGAAAAATAAAACCCAAAAGAAAAAAAAAGAACTTTCAAATTTTCAGCTTGTAATTCCATTTCATTTTTCTGGGTTTTGATTTTGAAGTGGATTCTTCTTCTTTTCTTATGATAGTTTGAAAATTAGTGAATGAAAAATGAGTTTTGATAAATAGGTGAAGGAAATATTTGTTGGGTGTTTTTCCTTTTTTTTTTTTTTTTTTTTTTTTTTTTTTTTTTTTTTTCTTTTTTTTTCTTTTTAAGTAATGGAGGGAAGAGATGGTGGTGCAAGTAGTGGAGTTACTGTTGTGGGATCAGATGCTCCATCGGAGTATCAAATAGCTCCCAGAACCACTGATAACCCACCGCAGACCGGTGGATCAACGCCATCTGCGGCGGAGGCGGCCGCTTCTCAACCAGCTTCGACTCCGTCGGCCTCGGCTCCGCTGCCCACGGCGGCCTCCTCAGTTCCCGGAAAGAAGAAAAGAGGGCGGCCGAGAAAATATGGACCCGATGGCTCTGTCAGTATGGCTCTGTCTCCGAAGCCAATATCATCATCGGTGCCGCCGCCGGTGATCGACTTCTCGACGGAGAAGAAGGGGAAAGTGCGGCCGGCGAGCGCTGTGAGCAAAAGAAAGTTCGAAGTGGATAATTTAGGTAATGGGGATTTACTGATTTAATCAATCTGTCTAAAGTTGAGGGATTTTTCTGCTCCTGTAACTTCCTTTTTTTTCCGATGGAGCTTGGTTTTTGTTCTTCGATGGAATGATTCGGATGTTTTGGGACCTGGGTTTCAGAGAGATATGGTTGGATTTGAGATTATTACTTAGTGATAGTGTGTGAATCTTTTCTCTTGCTGGGTGGATGTGGGTCCTCTGTTTGGATTCTTGGATTAAGTTCTCGAAGCATATTGTTGTTCGGATTCTGAAAAATATAGAGAGCTTTGTATATTGGTCTGAAAATGTCGGAATCTTGTTGTTTGAACTCTCTCTCCCTGTCTCTCATTTTGACTATTTTCTAATCCTGAACCTCACGATTGATTCACTTACAGAAAAAGGTATGTTCATTTGTTTTGTTCTGATTTGATTTTCACTTCATAGCAGTTGAATGACTCCATGATCTTTCATTATCTTCAAATGTTTCAGCATAGACTTGCCTTTGTAAGNATTCACTTACAGAAAAAGGTATGTTCATTTGTTTTGTTCTGATCTGATTTTCACTTCGTAGCAGTTGAATGACTCCATGATCTTTCATTATCTTCAATTGTTTCAGCATAGACTTGCCTTTGTAAAGAGTGTTTCCATGTTGCTCTGTTGAAATTACTTTTGATTTGTTGTTGGGTTTTGATGTTGTGTCTGAATCTGACACTCTCAGGTGACTGGGTTCCATGTTCTGTTGGTGCAAATTTTACACCTCATATCATCACTGTCAACACAGGCGAGGTAAAATGTACGAAAACTTGCATTGTTCTAAGAAGCTGGACTAAAACCTCCATAAGACAACTTTTCTTTGTTCTTTTTGAATTACAACTTTCAATTTGTTGATTAAGTTTTTGCACTTACCTAGGATGTCACAATGAAGATAATATCCTTTTCTCAACAAGGGCCTCGAGCTATATGTATTTTGTCTGCAAACGGTGTGATCTCAAGTGTCACTCTCCGTCAGCCTGACTCCTCTGGAGGAACACTGACATATGAGGTGATGCATTTATTTTGGGTTCCTACAATGCTATATTACTGATCAAACAATGCATGCTTTTAGGATTCAGTACCATAACNTCTCCGTCAGCCTGACTCCTCTGGAGGAACACTGACATATGAGGTGATGCATTTATTTTGGGTTCCTACAATGCTATATCACTGATCAAACAATGCATGCTTTTAGGATTCAGTACCATAATATCCCAATAATTGTTCTCCTACAGAATATCGGAATTCAAATTTGAATACAATCACTTATATGTGCTGACATCTCTGTATGAAGCTGTTTATATTGATTATGACTCATAAATTCTAAAGTTCAATATTATGAAGTGTCTGGGTAACTGCATGGCTCGAGTGGGAAGAAATAGTGAAGAGCTATCTAGTTGTGGTCGGTGTGCGGGTCAAAGAGAGGATGCCTTTACCCAACAAGCAAGACGGGAACAGTAGAATACATGTTGGATGTCCAAGCGAGATGTTAGGAAGGTAATGTTCAGAATAGGAAAGACTTGGTCTTACAAGAAAAGCAGACTATNAAGCAAGACGGGAACAGTAGAATACATGTTGGATGTCCAAGCGTGATGCTAGGAAGGTAATGTTCAGAATAGGAAAGACTTGGTCTTACAAGAAAAGCATACTTCATCGCTCGATGTCTAGCTCTAATACTATTTGTAACATCGGTAACGGTTGGAGAGGAGAACGAAGCATTCTTTATAAGGGTGTGGAAACGTCTCCCTAGATGCATTTTAAAAACTNGAACGAAGCATTCTTTATAAGGGTGTGGAAACCTCTCCCTAGATGCATTTTAAAAACCTTGAGAGAAAGTTCGAAAGGGAAAGCCCAAATAGAACAATATCTCGGTGGGCTTGGGTTGTTACACTTTGCTTTTCTTGTAATTCATTGCACTTGGATGTCAACATGTATTCTTCTGTTCCCGTCTTGCTGGTTGGGTAATGGCATCCACACACCGACCACAACTAGATAGCTCTATCAACTTCTGTCGTTAGTACGCCTTCCAAGTATCGTCCATCTTGAATTATCACTTTTATTTCTCACTCAGAAGCTTCATTTAACATTTCATGTAGTGTAGCAAAATGTGAATTCACTGCTTTCTTTTTTCAATTTAGTATCTTATCTGTTCACNTTTCTCACTCAGAAGCTTCATTTAACATTTCATGTAGTGTAGCTAAATGTGAATTCACTGCTTTCTTTTTTCAATTTAGTATCTTTTATCTGTTCATNCTGCTTTCTTTTTTCAATTTAGTATCTTATCTGTTCACGTTTGTGACATTCAACTCGAGCTGTGCAGTTACACTGTAACTAGCTGCGCCAATCCTGTTTCAGAATTGATTTCAAGAGAGGTCGCTGGATATCTGAATGTTTTTTCACATGCTATAGGCTGTAAAAAACTTCGCAATGGTTAAAGTTTGTAGGAAAGACACTCAATTCATATAGAATTAGTTCATTTCAAGCATTGGTATAAGTATAGCAAAATGAATTTTCTGGTAAATCTTTGGTTACAAGCTTCCATTTCGCNGCAATGGTTAAAGTTTGTAGGAAAGACACTCAATTCATATAGATTAGTTCATTTCAAGCATTGGTATAAGTATAGCAAAATGAATTTTCTGGTAAATCTTTGGTTACAAGCTTCCATTTCGCAATTTTCAAACCAGTCCAGCATTCCATAATTATTATTTTTCAAGTAACGCTGAATATTCTTTGGTAAATTCTCTCTGTTATCGATTAATTAACTTCATATCGAGCAAGTTCCTCTCACGTAGGATGTCGATTCTTTTTTGTTCACAGGGTCGCTTCGAAATACTGTCCTTGTCTGGCTCATTCATGCCTAGTGATAATGGAGGAACTCGAGGTAGATCTGGTGGAATGAGTGTTTCCTTAGCAAGTCCAGACGGGCGTGTCGTAGGTGGTGGAGTAGCTGGTCTATTAGTAGCTGCAAGTCCTGTTCAGGTATCTTATTTCTGTTTCCTTCCCCATTACCAATAAGATCTGTTATCTCATTGCAATTTCTTTCCAAATCTGAGCAATGGAAACTAAGATTTTCTCTGCAAAAATAGGTTGTAGTAGGGAGTTTTCTATCTGGAAATCAACAAGAGCAGAAACCAAAAAAGCCAAAACAAGATACTATTTCAACTGCCTCGCCAACCGCTGCCATTCCGATATCTTGTGTCGATCCTAAGTCCAACCTCTCCCCCTCGAGCTCCTTTCGTGGCGATAACTGGTCGATGCTGCCAAATGATTCAAAGAATAAGCCAACTGATATCAATGTACCCCTACCCAGTGCTTGATCTTGACCTCCATAGCTTATTGTGGAAGTCTCCCCTCCCATTTGCCATCATCAAACATCTAGTTGGTGGATTTCACATCTTGGTTCAAGTCTCTGTAACTTACCACTGTACTTCCTATGTAGAATTTCAAACCCCCACTGCCCTGTTCATCCGTCTCAGTTAGCTTTTCACTTGGTAGAGTAGCTATAAGCTCCCCGAAGCAACCGCGTCGAGTAGAATAGTTTGATGTAATGGGAATACATTCGCTTTACTTCATATCAATGGATTGTGATTTTATGCTTACTTCTTTTCATCCATAGTTGACATCGGTCAACTCGTCTTCATCAAATGTTTGTGTCTGCTGCTTGGATTCATTAGATTTAGATTTAAGTTCAGAGGATGTGTTTGGTTTGACAGGTAAGGGTTAAGTGAAAGGAACCTTAAAATAAACAAAAAAAAACCAATCCATCAGCTGTTAAGGATCAGATTAGAAGTTAATTCCCAAATAATAGCAAAAATTGAAGTCAACTACCATCAGCATCATATATGTATATGTATTAATGATTAGGTCAATGTAATTACGTAATTTGCTTAAACTAATCAGATCAGTATATAAAGCTTGCTTAAGCAATCATGAAAGTACAGTGAATCAAGAGAAGTTTTTAGTTTGATTTGATAGATTTTGTTGAGAACATTGATGGTGACTTAAAAAAGCTCCCTATTATTTCTTCTGTTGCTGGAAATAATATTTATGTTTGTATTTTGGCTAACCAACCCAACATTGGCCAAAGTTTTATCTAAAAGTCAAAGTTGGGCCTAAATCAAATCTTGAATCACTCATTTTAGTGGGTTTGCTCATCTACACCATGTAATGCTCGATACATTGTAACGTCTTTCTCAAATTAGTTCTAGAAAGAGAAAAGAACAATTGTTTGAATGCTCTCGAAGTTGTATGTTTGAGGGGAGAAAACGGTTCTCTTTTAACTTCCCATCTCCATATTTCTCCGAAGAACCCCCCCTTTAGGCCTCGAAAAATCTTCATATTCCCTTCAAATGCTGCAATCACTTAATTCCCACTAAAATGCTAACCAAATTTGAATCAATCTACCTAATTGAAGATACTTCCGGGGAAAAGAATAATAAAATTCATACCATTTCCACACAGCTTCCATTTAAATTAATGGATGAAAAACAAGATTTGAACTTCCATACATAAATTCTAATTACTTAGTTGTGTGCCATGTAAACCTAAAGCAAACATGTGCTACTTCCAATGTGAAGACAATAATTAATCTTACTCTAACCAAGCCCTGCCCCATCATCCTTGCGTGGTGCATCGGCCTTAATGCGAGCTGGCCTGACTATACGGTCGATAAGACCATACTCAAGAGCTGCCTGAGCATTAAATCGCTTCATTCGACTCAGGTCCTTGTTAATCTGCATTTGTCCATTTACAAGGTGTTAAGGTTGTATTTCTGAGAAATATTTTAGGTTTAATTTGACGTAAGATTCAAGAATGGCATTAGCGAATTATGAATGTGTTAATTTTTGTAAGTTTGTAAAACCTCATGTTTCATAAACCAAAAAGTCATGTGGGCTATAACTCATGTCTGGTAGTGGAAAGTTACACAATGAATGAAGATATGGTATGTATGCCATGGTGCCAGACAAACAGACCTGTTCGACAGGCTGGCCTGTTTTCTTAGAAAGCTCATTGAAAAGATAATCCCTGATTCTCAAGAGCTCGTTTGCTTCGTTTCGAACATCATCAGCCTATCAAAAGGATTTTCAAACAAAAATGTTCAGAACTTATAGAAAGGCATATACGATCAGTTTGCATGACATGATGAAACAAATTAGTGTTACCTGGCCACGAGCAGCTCCACCTGGGGATTGTAAAGCAATTCTTGATAGAGGCATTGCAGTGCGGTGACCCTTAATAATAAGGAAATGTGTTGTTAGATTTAAAAGAACATGAAGAAAATAAGTAGGTTCAGCCAAATAGATAGAAGGCCGATGAGCAAGGAGACCGCGTTACTTACCATAAAAGTGATGCAAAATTCGTGCACCAAGGAAATTTGGGTAAAAGGAATAAGGCGTTGCCTAGTTTATTCAATGCAAATTAAGGGTAGAAACTTATTGATCAGGTCGCATTAAGATTTGTTCAAATGGATCAAAAATTGATTTGACTGGAAGAAAAAATAGATACTGAAGAACTCCCGACAAATTCCAAAGTCATATTTCAAGCAACATCCATTGCCTTACGGTACTAATTTTATTTGACAATGCTAGCTAAAATCTGTATTTACCTTTTCTCCAGCTGCTAGAAGAAATGCTGCTAGATCATAGGCATAACCCACACAATGGGTACGTACTGAACTCTTCAAGCTCTGCATTGTGTCGTAGATGGCCAAACTCGGAGTTAACTGCAGAGATCATGATATCATCAGAAAAATAATGCTAAACAAAACCAATAGGATATTCCCAATAGAAGGAAAATATAACAGACAATTATGGAATTTATCCCAAAAAAGAAAAAAGATTGAACTCACATCTCCACCTGGACCATTTATGTACATATAGAGTGTCTTGGAAGACTCAATGCTGTCGAGATATAGCATGGTGGCCAAAATTTGATTGCTAAACTCTTCATCAATGTTTTGCCCGATGAAGATAACTCGTTCTCGATACTAGACACACGAAAAACGTAGAGATTATGGGGAAAAATCTTCATATAGTAGAGATTATTAAAAGTAAAAAAGTTGATTTTTACATTAAACACTTATAGTAGAGAACAGTTTACTTTGATATAATTATAGCCATTGGAACTCGTGAGTCTCATAATGCTGAACTGTATTTTTGCTCAGTCTGAGTAATTAAATATCAAGTGACTTTAGACTGTATTGCACAAAAAGTGCATAAGAAGATGTATCACTTACAAGGGCATTCCACAAATCAACCCATTGCCAAGTTCCCTCGCCAGGATTTCTGTAAGGCACCCTTGGTGTCCCGATAGGCATCATCTGAAACTGCATACGGGATGCCTTCTTGTTATTTGTACTGCACGTAAAGTAACGAATTAGAAGAATATATGTAGGTAGGATAAAGCTGAATATCTTCTCTTTTTACTTCTCTTCAGCTTTTGTTATCAGAAGGGATAAGCAAAAATTGAATGCATGTCTAATTGAAAGGAAATATGAAAATTCGAGGGAAAAAGATGTCAAGAGAATATTAGAGGAAGCAGCAACTGGTATAATTGGCTTAAATCTCCATAATCACAAGTTTCACTTTACAATTTGAGGGAAAAAGATGTCAGGAAAATATTAGAGGGTACATGTCAATTACCATTAAGCCAAGCTCAATAAGGAGGGATATCAAGTCAACCTCTCCAGACTCCGTGCCATTATATCTCATGATTTTGAAACAACAAGGAAAATGTTCCATGAAGAAAACAAATGATCCATGGTATGCAAGTAGTCATCATAGCACGTCATAGGATTTGAGAATAATAAAGCAAAGCCCTTTTAGCAACAAAATTATTTTTGCAAGGACCAGGACTTCAAAATAAGTTAACAATTTTATACTTCTTCTCCTTCATCCTTGAAAGTATGGCATGTTATGAAAGTCCAAGTTTTTCAATTGATTAATAACACCAGAATGTAACAGGATATTTAAGGATATACTTCCCAGCTCAGAAAATTAATGAAACTAGGATGTAGGCTTAGGTAGAGCTGCNAATAAGAATCATATAAATATAGTTTCCAAATTTTGTTTACAAACATAAATGCAAAACAGGGGCAGCATTTAGTTGGCAATCAAGAAGAAAAAAGAAAACCCCTTTAGATGTTACTCACAAGGCAATCATTTGTCCAGAATTACAACACAATAAGATACCCTACGAGTAAAGAACACCAAACTTTGTAGTGAGTCGCACAGTGGCATTATCTCCTACTAGACAACAATTTGCAGCTCTGTTATTCCTATTCAAGAATCATGATCCTCCAACGCACTGTAAATCAACCTGCAAACACAGAGAAACAAAATTGAAGAGAGCAGAACAGTAGGATTCAACCAAATAACAAAACGGTCTCTCCTCCTCTTGGATTACCAAAATATGGAGAGAAAGAGAAGAGAAATAAGATAGACGAGTTTGAAAAGCCTTCGCTTCTTTTCCCAAGGTAACTGATTGAATATCTCGGTAACATCCACCAGGTGCTTTCGCTGAGTGTACCTAATCACCAGCAAAACACACATCAGATGGATAAAGAAGTTCGGCATGAATTACCAGCAATGAACAAGTCCAGTATTAAAGCCATAACCAACCCAATCTCTTTCAAAATATACAATTCATCCTTCATTTACAATCTTACCTCTTCAGCTTTTTTTTTTTTTCTTTTCAATTTATAGCATGCTGCCATGTTCCTCGATTTAGTAAACAGTCCAATCAAAGATGCAAGAATCAGAGAATCTTACAATCTTAAATTGTAATAGAGGTAGGGCACACAAAAGAATGACATAATCCAATGCCCTGTTAGAAGATAAAAGATGCACAAGACTCCTTGGGTGATGAACTCAGGTACCACCACTTTGTTTATTCGTGATGAGGAATCATAAGGATTGATATAATCAAACTCAAGATCAGCTAAGCACATCAGCTGCAACAAGTTTCAAAAGCATCATAAGTTCTTCAGTTCCAACATTGTTACACCAAAGGTATTAGAAAATTAACAATACAGTATTGTCAATCAAATATTCATATGTAGGGAATGGTTGTACTAATGACAGGGTATAAGCGAATTAAGATAGTAAGCTTCCAAAAATGGGCAGCTAGTATTTATAAACTACAATCCATCGCAAGGCAGCTAGTCAATCGACTTAAGGATAGCACAAGCAATTATGATTCACAGAGAACAGACAGAAGGGGAATCGACTTAAGCAAACATTGTTTATATCGAGAAATCAAGGGGCCTTCAAATCAAACATCAGACAGCTTCCTATCCATCTTCCTCTCTACAAGTGTCGTGGCTAAGAAATTTTAGACAAGTCTCTAGGCTGTTAATGCCGCCCCAGAAGGTAACTTAAACAATCAGGGTTTCCATCGAGCAATTTCGAATATGTCCACAAAAACACATCAGTATGCAGAAAAGTTAAGTAATTGCTAATTACAGCTCCTGCTCTCATTAACAAAAACACATATTTAGCGTCAAACTATATAAAATCTGAATTCTCCGGTGACTTCAAGAAAATTAACGGGCNGTAACTTAAACAATCAGGGTTTCCATCGAGCAATTTCGAATATGTCCACAAAAACACATCAGTATGCAGAAAAGTTAAGTAATTGCTAATTACAGCTCCTGCTCTCATTAACAAAAACACATATTTAGCGTCAAACAATATAAAATCTGAATTCTCCGGTGACTTCAAGAAAATTAACGGGAAAATACACAAAATATAGAAATTCTAGGGTTTAGAGACAACCTGGAAAACGACGAGTATGAGAAGCGCAATGATAAAGAAGAAAGAGAGGAGCCAGACGTAGATATCAGCCATAGAAATGCCCTCAACCAAGTCCCTGTCTCTTGTCTCTCTCCCTGTGTGTGCGATTTGAAATACGAACTCAATGCCGCATCATCGTCACCGAACGTACATGCTCCTGCGGTAGGGGAAATGGATTGGACAAGATGATGAAGGATTATAGGAAACGTGCAAAGTNCCCTGTCTCTTGTCTCTCTCCCTGTGTGTGCGATTTGAAATACAAACTCAATGCCGCAACATCGTCACCGAACATACATGCTCCTGCGGTAGGGGAAATGGATTGGACAAGATGATGAAGGATTATAGGAAACGTGCAAAGTGAACGCCGGCGATCATAATCCTTATGCACAAAGAAGCGACCGAATCTGGTTGATCGGAATTTCACAAAGCGACGGGAGGCTCCAGATTTTTTATTTTTTATTTTTTTATATATTTTTTATTTTTTTGAAGAACTTTTAGCTGCTTACTTGTTGCATATGCAATTCCTTCTTCGTCTTCTTTANACTTTTAGCTGCTTACTTGTTGCATATGCAATTCCTTCTTCTTCTTCTTCTTCTTCTTTATTTTTTTATTTTTTTTTTATTTTTTTTTATTTTTTTGGGTTAATTTGGACTCTAAATTGAAAAAAAAAATTATCCAATCATCCAATCAGACAAAATATAATTGAGGGACTACATTTTAAATTAAATAAACTTTTCCAAATCAAGTATGCTCAAGTTGAATTAAAAACCAATCTTTTTTTAAAAAAAATAAAATAATTTTAGTCCACTTTGGTTTTCACAATTAGAAAAAAACAAAACAAATTTTGTATTAAAAGAACTAATAAAATGATACATTCTCGTTAGAGTATTGGAATTTTAGTTCAGTATATTAAATTCATAGGATCGTTTAGAGAAAAATTCATAGGAAATTGTGAGAATAAATTATTTTATTAAATAAAATTTTAAATGTACATTTAAACAACAAGCCCGTCTAGCTCAGTTGGTAGAGCGCAAGGCTCTTAACCTTGTGGTCGTGGGTTCGAACCCCACGGTGGGCGCTTTTTGTTTTCATATCTTTGTATATTTTTTCAAAAGCCGACGAGTAGTGTCCAATTCAACAAGCCCGTCTAGCTCAGTTGGTAGAGCGCAAGGCTCTTAACCTTGTGGTCGTGGGTTCGAACCCCACGGTGGGCGCTTTTTGTTTTCATATCTTTGTATATTTTTTCAAAAGCCGACGAGTAGTGTCCAATTCAACAAGCCCGTCTAGCTCAGTTGGTAGAGCGCAAGGCTCTTAACCTTGTGGTCGTGGGTTCGAACCCCACGGTGGGCGCTTTTTGTTTTCATATCTTTTTATGTTATTTTGAAATATAAGGAGTAGTGACTAATTTAGCAACAAGCCCGTCTAGCTCAGTTGGTAGAGCGCAAGGCTCTTAACCTTGTGGTCGTGGGTTCGAGCCCTGTTTTCATATCTTTTTATATTTTTTTTAAATGTCAACTAGTGTCCAATTCAACAAGCCCGTCTAGCTCAGTTGGTAGAGCGCAAGGCTCTTAACCTTGTGGTCGTGGGTTCGAACCCCACGGTGGGCGTTTTTTAAATCTTTTCAATCTTTAATCTTTTGGGCTTTGCCATTTAAGTTGGGCCTCTCTGACTCGATTTAAACTCACTGATATTTTTTAATTTGTAGTCTAAATATATATATATACATGTCATCTAATGTCGCCCTAACCTAAGTTATTGTAATTCTAAATTTCTAGTATACAATCACATCAATAGAAACATATTCATAAGTATGTGGTTTACTCTTTTTAATTAGTTGATGTAATGTTTTTTTGAGAATTGGTTTTAGTTTCTCTAAAATAGATTTAATAAAATAATACATTTTTTTTATTAAAAAAAAAACAAAAAAAACAAAAAAAAAAAAGTCATTGGACGGTGAGGAAACTTTCACTGACCAGTAAGTTGACGTAATTATGACCAGGGATGGTAACCACGTGGCAGATAATAGGTGGATGGTGGGCCCAATATTCCTCTAATTATTACCCCTAAGCTTTAATAAATAAAAAGAAACCAAATTTGTGAAAAAAATGATTCTCTTATTTTACGGCTTTTCTACCGAGTTCATGTCGCCAGTTCATCTTTGCCGTACACGTGTCTGCCTCTTTAGCAATCATAGGCGACATGTACGGTGATGGGCCCTACCCCTTTATTTTAAAATCGAAGCCCAATAACAGAGAAAAGCCCAATTCATAACAATCATAATGGGCCGTAGCATGATTAAGATTCTGATACGTATGAAGGTGCGTCCCACGTCATATGCCATCTAAATCAGAAATTATTTCCAACAGTGGAATTTAATGATAGCTACCGACTTTATTTATTTATTTATTTATTTCGTAACTCATAATATTCCTTCAAGAACTATTCAAATACAATCGTAAAATACCAATTAAATTAATTTAACATTATTAAAATAGTTAAATATATAATATTATTACCAAAATTCAAATAAGAAAATGTACATGATTTCCACGTGGGCAGATCACAAGGAGACATGAGGATCGAAAATAAAAAAAGAAGGCCGTTCGAAGAAATTTTGTTTTAATTCCAAAAAATGAAAAAAATTAAGGCCATTAACCACGCAAAATTGGGTCCATAATACCAAACAAAATAGCGACGGAAGTACGGCAATAAAAAGAAAATAATAATAATAAAGTAAAAATAAAACCTGTGCGCACGCATTTTTATACAATTATAATAATAATAATTAATAATTAATATAGGGTTGTGGTGGGGTGAGTGATTGCAAATAGAAATTAAAAAAAATAGAAATTTAAAAAAAAATAGAAATTTAAAAAAATAGAATTTGATGATTCAGATCTGTTTTTCTTTTATTTGTTTGAAAATAAAGAAGAGAGAAAGAGAAGATTGTTTGAGTTAATTTGGTGTGTAATGGTTGAGGTTTGTTAATGAGCGGTCAATTTTAGAGGGTGCAGATCACAGTTGGGGCTGTTACTCAACTCTCCTCCTCCTAATAAAATGTCTTTATTCAATGAACAAAAGGACAATTAGAAATAAGTTTTATATTAACATACAAGAAAATAAAGAAATTAGGGATGGATGGGACAAATAAAAGGCTAATCAATGTTTTGTGTCCCATGCCACATCCACCAACATCGTACCATATGGTATTCAACTAATTCTTTTTTTTTTTTTTTTAATTATTTTATTTCATTGGACACTTTTAATCTCCATAAATATATTTTAAATTCTTTTGGTAGAAACTTTAATAGTCAGTTTATAAAATTTTAACATACTCACCTACATATTTTTATATGCAAGAAGCTGACGTTGGAATAAAAGGTAAATGTCTTTTTCTTGATATATCAAAAAACGTGAATAAAAGTGAAGAAATATTAGATAGCACAACAATTTTGAATATCGAATATCATTATGTTTATTTCGATATTGAGTGTTTGTCATTTTCATCAATAATGATATTTCGATATCTTTTTTTCGTAAATCATTAATTAAAAAATACATTCCGGATATTTTATTTAAATCAACGTCATAGTTCTTAAATTAAACATTTAATTTTATAATCTTATGAAGTTGAATAGTGATATTTTTTTTTTTCAAATTATAATCTTAAACTAATTAATAAACCATACTGATTCAATCAACAAAATACTTGAAATCAAACAGATAATCAGGCATATGATTTTTGTTATTAATTAAATATATTAAATGAAGGAAATGAAAAAGGCATAAATATATTTAAAAATAAAAAATAAAATGGGAGGAAAAAGTTAAAAACCTGAGCACATAATAAAAAGAATTGAAAATTGGAGGAGTGAAAGTATAAAGGGGGATTATGACAAGCTATTATTAATAACCTAATTTAACTCCAACTTGACTTTTCGAAAGAAATCATTTCCAGAGCATTATTTATTTATTTATTATTTTTTAATTTTTGTAAATTAAAAAAAAAATCAAATTATGACTTTATTATAATATTTAGAAAACGAAACAAATATTTGGAAAGAAAATGAAAAAGGAAGAAACGGACAAAGAAAGGGGTACCCCACAAGACCCACACAACAAGACACCAACAACATAAAAGAAAAATAATAAAATAATAATCCCCTTTTCTTTTTTTTTTTTTAATTTAATTTTAATTTTTTTGAGTGAAACCCAGCAAAGTGCGCGTGGAGTGTACTCTCCAATCAGGAGAGATTGATGAGTATGACACAACACAGTGTTCTCGTACGTGAGATTAAGATGCTACTACCTGATGGTAAGAGTTTTCCATCACAATTACCCACCCCGTATGTTGTTTTTCCACGCGCATCGATCCGCGTGTAAGCGCGTGAAATTTGAACACAGATCTCTTTTCTCGTCTCGGTCTCCCCTCCCTATTTCTCTTCCTCGTAGTGGTTATTCCCTCTTTCTCCCCTGGAATTTCGTCTTCCAACAGTTTTCAACTCTTTGTTTTTTCTAACACAAAACAATTTATCACATCACTGAAACACAATAACTGAGCTTTACCCAGTTTCCAATATCGGCCTCTCTAGATCGCCGGCCTCCGCCATGGAAGCTCGCCGGGATTCCCAGCGGCGGCCCCGGCCGGTTCAATGTACCACGTCGTTACACGCCAAAATCAACTCTGGATCCTGAACCAGCAACTGGGTCTTCCCTAAATTGTCTAAAGTTCGAAGCTTTTTTTCTAGGCCGCAATGGCGGCTACTAACGCCTCTACTCCGCCGCCGCCTACGGCAGTGGAGTCTGGCAGTTCCTCAGCTGATGAGCTGACTGCCAAAGCCGTACACAAGCGATACGAAGGACTGCTGGTGGTACGGACCAAGGCTATAAAGGGTAAAGGCGCTTGGTACTGGGCACACCTCGAGCCCATCCTCGTCCACAACACTGACACTGGTTTGCCTAAAGCCGTTAAACTCAGGTGCTCCTTATGCGACGCCGTTTTCTCTGCCTCCAACCCTTCCAGGACCGCCTCCGAGCATCTCAAGCGCGGCACTTGTCCCAATTTCAACTCTCTGCCCAAACCCATTTCCTCCGTTTCCCCTTCTTCTTTTTTATCTCCTGCTCCCACTTCTCCGCCTGCCCTTCAACACATCAACCGCAAACGAACCTCCTCTGCCGCCGCCGCCGCAGGTGGAGGCGGTAGTGGTGGGTCTTCTTACCAAGTCTCACCTCTTGCGATTGTGGATCCTTCGCGGTTCTGTGGCGAGTTGATGTATTCTCAATCAGTGGCGACGGCGGCCAGTGGCGGTGGCGGCGGCAGCGGTGGGGGTCTGTTGGCGCAGCAGCCACATTTGATGTTATCGGGAGGGAAAGAGGACTTGGGGGCGTTGGCTATGTTGGAGGACAGTGTGAAGAAGCTAAAGAGTCCAAAGACTTCTCCTGGGCCAACGCTGAGCAAGACGCAGATTGACTGCGCCCTCGATTTTCTCGCCGATTGGGTTTACGAATCCGGCGGCTCTGTATCGTTTTCAAGCCTGGAACATCCGAAATTCAGGGCGTTTCTCAACCAAGTTGGACTACCCTCGATTTCTCGCCGGGAATTTACGAGTTCGCGGTTGAATTTGAAATTCGAGGAGGCGAAAGCAGAGTCGGAAGTTAAGATTCGTGATGCGATGTTTTTCCAGCTCGCTTCCGATGGGTGGAAGGATAAAAACTACGCTGTTTTTGGCGTCGATAAGCTTGTGAATCTCACCGTGAATCTCCCCAATGGTACTAGCTTATACCGGCGGGCTGTGTTCGTCAGTGGCTCTGTTCCTTCTTCCTACGCTCAGGAAATTTTGTGGGAAACCGTTGCTGATATCAGTGGGAATGTGGTTCAACAGTGTGTAGGGATTGTAGCAGACAAGTTCAAGGCTAAAGCGCTTAAGAATTTGGAGAATCAAAATAACTGGATGGTCAATCTCTCTTGTCAGCTTCAGGGCTTTTCAAGTTTAGTTAAGGATTTCAGCAAGCAGCTCCCATTGTTCAAGACTGTGACTGAGCATTGTATAAAGCTTGCTAATTTCGTCAATTACAAGTCTCAGGTTCGTAATTGCTTCCATAAATTTCAGCTGCAAGAGTACGGCCACGCCGCTTTGCTCCGAGTGCCTCCTCGCGACCATGAGAAGCTCAACTCTGGTCCTGTTTTCACTTTAATGGATGACATTCTCAGCTTCTCTCGAGCTCTGCAGCTGGTCGTGCTCGACGAAACCTGCAAAATCGCTTCCATGGAGGACCCGATCGCTCGAGAAGTAGCAAAGTTGATTGGGGATGTGGGGTTCTGGAATGAATTGGAGGCAGTTCATAGTTTGGTTAAATTGGTAACAGAAATGGCTGTTGAGATTGAGAAAGATAGGCCATTGGTTGGGCAATGCCTCCCATTGTGGGATCAGCTGAGGGCGAAAGTGAAGGATTGGTGTTGTAAGTTTCAGATTGTTGAAGGGCCTGTTGAGAAAGTGATCGAAAAGAGGTTCAATAAAAACTACCACCCGGCTTGGGCGGCGGCGTTTATCCTTGATCCATTGTATTTGACAAGGGACACGAGCGGGAAGTACCTGCCGCCATTCAAATGCCTCACTCCTGATCAAGAGAAGGACGTGGATAAGCTGATAACCAGGCTGGTGTCGAGGGAGGAAGCTCACATTGCATTAATGGAGCTGATGAAATGGAGGACAGAAGGGCTTGATCCAGTTTATGCAAGAGCTGTACAAATGAAGGAAAGGGACCCTGTAAGTGGGAAGATGAGAGTGGCTAATCCACAAAGCAGTAGGCTTGTTTGGGAAACTTATCTTACAGAATTCAAGTCATTAGGGAAGGTTGCAGTGAGGCTGATTTTCCTTCATGCCACTTCCTGTGGTTTCAAATGCAACTGGTCTATGTTGAGATGGATGTCTTCTCATACTCACCAAAACCCTGGAATGGAGAGGGCACAGAAGTTGATATTCATTTCAGCTCATTCCAAGCTCGAGCGCAGGGATTTTTCCAGCGACGAAGACAAGGATGCCGAGCTTTTCTCCCTACCCAACGGTGAGGATGACGTTCTTAACGATGTTTTCGCCGATACATCCTCGGTGTAACGGTTTTCGATTTTTATTTTTAATTTTTTCTTCTTCTTCTTCTTCAGATTCTTAGGATTTATTGAATTCTTTTCACTGTGTTCGATTTTGGGGAAATGTAGGGTGGAAGAAACAGGGTTGTTCATATGAGATTGACTTTTGTATTCCTCGAAATGCATCGGCTTATCCATATTGTTCTATTTTTCCATGTCACTTCTGGTTTCATTCTTCATTACAACATTCCTCATTTTCCTTGGAATCATCATCATCATCATCATCCTCATATGAAACTAAAGGATTCTCATACCTTGATGAAGAAATTCTACTTCCAGTTATCGACATTACTCAATTTTTGGATCGCCATATCTTATATGACCATAGGATAGTCTCCAAGATTGTATTTTGAATTTCCCTCCCTGTCGTGTCGAGTCGAATTCGGCTTGTTTGCAATGTTTTATATTCCTTGAGTAACAAGCATTAGTGTGGGTACAGTTTGTTATGTGTGGTCCTTTTGTTAGATGGAAAAAATTATTAAAGAAGATTCGTTTAAAACTGTGGCATTTTTTAATTTTGAAATGGGCCCATTTCATCCCATCTTGAGCTTCATTTCTGGTCATCTGCAGCAAAGAAAATTGACGTTTTACCAGGAAGATAACCAAAGTGTGGGAAGTAACATTGGCGAGTTTCTCTGTGTTTTTGTTCACAGACACATTTGACAAAGATATCCTCGGACTTGCAAGACAGCATTAAGCACATAACCATACAGAACATAGTGAGTGAGTTGTTAGATGAAGTGAATGGATAATGATTAGAGTTGAAAATTTGGGGATGGAAAAAAAAAAGAAGAACTTTTGTGGTTGGTGGAAGGGCGTAGCGAGCAGCGGGGAGGAAGCTTTTCAGGAGGAGTGGCAGTGTTAATAGTAATGTATTGAACTGAAAACAAAGCAGTGGAAGTCATTTTCGAAGCTTTTGGTTGTGAGTGAGTGAGTGATGGAGAGACAAAAACCAGAAAATAAAAGAAAAGAACACCCATTTTTCCCTTAGAGTTATAAAACAAGATTGTAATTACAAATTATTGTCGGCAAACCTCATTCTAATGCTGACTGCTCACCAACTCACTTTTTTTTTTTTTTTTTTTTTTTTTTTTTACAATAAATAAAAAGAGAAATAATGATTAGTATTGGACGACAGCCTCTCCTTTACACAAGAATCTTTCCCCCTTCCAATGCTCTCTTAATTTAGTTGCCCCTTTCTGTTATCATTGCTCTTTCTTTTTTAATAATAATTATTATTTTTTTATTTTTTACAAACAAACATTTTCCTAACAAACCCTAAATATTTAACAACCATTTGAGGATAACTCAATCTTATCCCTTTTACCTAAAACAAATTATTGACCTTTACCTACACAGTAAATAATAATAATAATAATAAAATATTAACTTTTATTGACCAATTAATTTCAATTTACGAAATGTTGACCCTAATTTCAAAGTAAAGGGGAGGGCGCAGAGTTTTAGAAAAACAAAAGTTTAGGTGAGTTTAACACAAAACACAAAAACTCGATTTTAAAAAATTAAATTTAATCCTTCAGATATTTCAATTAATAAATAAATCTATAAACCATAGAATCTGTGAGTGAAGATTTAGATTCTTTTAATCACAGACAAAACCAAGGCGGTAAATTTATATTGACAAAAATAAAGAAAGGGGGGGAAAAAAGGACAAGTGGTCAAATGGCAAAATGGGAAAATTGAAAGAATTAAATACAATTTTTTTTTATTAAAGAAAAGTGTGGGGGAAAAAAAGAGAATAATATTGTACAAACAAGAGCATCGGTATCCGAGGCACGTGTCACTATCATGGTGTTTATAAAGTGCTTGAGGGCGTACGGGATGGCCCACCATCCAACTAATAATGATACCTGATTTATTTGGAATAATAATACTTGACTTATGTGTGGGTAATTATACGCTGCATGACCCTACACTATAGTCCCCACTCTCCTCCGTTACTTTGACCGTTCAGTCAATCCTTCTTTGACTTCTCCGGGTCCCACTCCCACTCCACTACGTGTACGCTTCTCTCTCCTTCCATCGTAAATATAGGACTAAACTTACCCAACTCCACCACTCCAAATTATTATTTTTTAATCTTTTTCTTTCATTTTTTAGAAATAAGATTTAATAATTCCGGGAAATTCTAGATATATTTCCTGTGAACCCACGTGCAGGTTTTTGCCAACTGTCCAAAATAAAAAATATATATTTTTTTGAATATATAAATTCTGGCCACGTGGTCCCTCGTCAGCGCAGGAAGAGGAGGAGGAGGAGGAGGAGGGAGGATAGATTCATGGGACGAGAGATCTACTTGAGTCAATGTCCGTACGATGACGTCACAGTCTAGTGTTCGTGATGTCTTTGCAGTTTGTCCAGACACGTAGGGGTAAATTCGTCATCTTCCTAGTTCCAGCTTTGATTCTACACTTACTATATTTACGCCTGTTCAAACGTCCAACTTCAATTATTTTGTTTTTTCTTTACTTAGTATTTTTCTTTTTCTTTTTTCCTTTTTTCTTTCAAAAAGTAAAATTTTGTGCTACAACTACAACTACCTGATTATTGACGAGTATTTCAATGATTATTGAATCTTATTTATTATTACTTTATTATTGGTTTATATATATATATTGTTAAATTCCTAAATTTGTAGTTTAGGGTTGAGAAAGTAAAGGGGAGAGAGTAGGCATGGCATTTGAATTGATAGCAATGGCATGTGGTTATGCTCATATTGTAGCCAACAATCTTAATGTCCAAGATATCATTATCAATCTCTTTTTCTCCTTTTTCTTTACAACATATATTCTCTTCCTCTTAAAATATTTAAATAAATTCATTTTAAAAAAAATAAAGTAAGCTTTTCCTTTTTCATAATGGAATAAACAACGACGTAAAAGAAAATCTTATCCATTTTAAATAATTAATTGCGTTTATTTGTACAAGAAAAGAATTCCAAATATAACAATCAAGACCCGGAACAAGGATATAAACTAAACTCGATTAGAGGTCAAATTAACCACTAATCCAAATAACATATTTTAATATTATATTAAAATGAGAATTTAAATTGATTGATAGCGGGTAATGAATGAGATTTTGAATGAAAAGAAGGAATAAAATTGATTAAAGAAGGTATGGAAAGAGTGATATATGATGATGGTGTCTCATATGCTCACTCTTAATTGTTGCCTATTTACTCAATCTCTCTTTCTCATAATTATTCCTAATCACAATAAACTTTTTGTAATAATATAAGATTATTACACTAAGCCAAAGTGTATATAAAGCTTGACATTTGAATGGTGCAGGGAAAGAAACGGCAGTTGTAGAAAGTCACGTGCGTTGTGAAAGTGGTCACGTGCTAACACTCGACACGGAGACAGTTGGGATCTTATGCGACAATACTCATAGAACTTTGCAAGTTGGTGTGCTTTGTCAATAGCCCTTTTCACCTTTCTTATTAAAATTGAACTCTCTTTTTCATGGTGGCTAAATACAATGCATTATTATTTAAAATTAAAAAAAAAAAAAGAATTATTATTATTATTATTTATTTCAGCTTTTTAGCTAAAAATTGGCCTGCTTTCACAGACAATAAACAAAATAATTGCTGACCATAACTTTTCACCCATTTATCGTATACATTATTGTCACCAATAACATTTTAGTTTCTACTTTATAATTTTTTTTTATATTCAAATGGATCTATAAAGTCTAAAGATGATTTAGTCAAAATTCAACCACTTTATGAATTTTATTTTTTCGTAATTAATTGAATTTTTGGGAGATCATTGACTTCCAAGTAATTAACTTTTTGGTGATTGGTTTAAAGGGAAAAGGTCTAAAAAGCTTCCAATATTAAATTTTAAGGGTAAAAATATATATATATATATAATAATAATAAAAATGAGAATTAATTGAGTGTAAGAATGTGGGGTTTTATGGTGTAGATTACTTTATTTAATTGATGGTTTGAAAATTGTGGCATACGTGGGGGCATCTTCATTTTACCATAATTATATTTGAATACCCTACCTACTTTTTATTTTCTATTTTTAGACTAATAATTTAATTTCCCCCACCCCTCAATTATCCTTTAATTTATTTTGGCTCATTAATTATTTATACATGTGCTTAAATTAATAATAAATTCACGTAATTATTAATCAGTATTTGATTACTCACAAAGTTAAAAACTTTTTTACCCNAATTCACGTAATTATTAATCAGTATTTGATTACTCACAAAGTTTTTAACTTTGTTACCTCTATAAATGAAATCAAAGACATATAGGGTATATAATTTGATATGATATATTTTGATTTATACATGGTGAAAGTGGTAATTTCACATGGGGGCAGGGTGCCCCTAGTTTCTAAAAGGGCGACTATATGTCCTTAAGGTAATGTATGGAATCTGATAATGAGATATGGTAGGTGTAGTAGTTTAGCACAAAAGCTACATATATTTTTATTTTGATTATTTCAATGAGTCACGTGGCGTAATTTATTAAACACCTTTAAGTCTATTCTATATTTAAATACAATATTCATAAACAATATGATGAATAATTATTACTATTTCTTAAGATGCAATCAAATACTAATGATGATATCGTATCGATTATGAATTTTTTTTGTTTAGTTTGAATTTTGGATGAAAAACATAATAATACGAGGATTAAAAGATGTATTGAAAGCAGTTTTGTTAAAAGTGAAGGTTGTAGGGTATAGGTCGGTAGCAAATTATTATGATGATCCTCTGATTTTGGTAAGACAATAGCCCTAAATTGATTGAATGTAGGGGAACTGGTTCTAGAATGCTTGAAAATGATGTAGAAATTTGACTTGAAATTGAAGGACACATTCCCTAAAGAAAAAGGAAGATTGGAAGATTGGTTAAATGAAAAGAGGGTTGTTAGGAGTGATTAAAGTTGCATTAATTATTGATGCTACGACATGAGGGTTCATTATATGAAGGTCAAAGTTATTAATAGAATCTATGTGTAGGGTTTTTAATTGGGCTTCACCTTCTACATCTACCATTTTTTCTTTTCATTTTTCATCTATGCATAATAATTCTAAAATCTAGAGTTATTCATAATTGGGTTATTTGGGTTATGGTTCGATGTTCTTCCCATTTATTTTATAAGTTCGGAAAGATAAGAGTTCTTATAAACCTCAAATGCGAGGAAAGTGGGAATTATACGGGTTGCATGTTGTTGAATCTTGTTTTTTTTTTTTTTTTTTTTTTTTTTTNTTTTTTTTTTTTTTTTTTTTTTTTTTTTTTTTTTTAAAGAAAAAGTAATATGTCAATATCTAGAATTTCTATTTATTTATGTATATTTATTTATTTCAATTTATATGATAGACTTAAAATATAGTTTAGTTTTAAAATTTAAAAAAATAAATAATCTAGATATGTGCATATATAATTGTTTCATAAAGGTTTAATACAAGCCAATTCAACCCCCTAGATGTTATATTTATTTGGTTAAATATTTCGTTTAGAGACATTTTCTTTATTTAATAAATCCTATTTAAAAATTCGAAAAATTCTTTTATTAACCGAATTTTGATTTTGAAACGAAACTCAAACTAGAAAAACGTTCGCTAGACACGTGTCGCCTTATAGAGGTCTCCACGTTTTGTCTTTCAAAACCACAACTTTCACTGTTCAATTTCCCTCCAATTTTCCTTTTCTTTCCTCCGATCGACGATCGCATTTTCGAAAGTTCCCTACTCTGGCCCAACTCTCTCTCCGCCGCGCCGCCGCCTCATTTCTACGGCCAAACTGTCGGCGACTCCGACTCCCATTCAGTTCCCTTCCCTGTTTGAAATTCGGTGAAGAATGGCCTGAACCCTCTCGAATTCTGTTCAGTCGGGTCGGATTCGGGTTTTGAAAGATGCAACGGGTACTGTAGATCGACCTGTGGGTCCGGTGGTTTATTGGATGTTTAGGGATCAACGAGTAAAAAACAACTGAGCGTTGATACACTCCGTGGATGAGGCCAACAAAGCAAATGTTCCTGTTGCTGTGGCATTCAATTTCTTCGATCAATTTTTGGGGGCAAAATCTCGGCAATTAGGGTTTATGCTAAGGGGCTTGCAACAACTTCAACATGATCTTGAAGAAACGATTCAAATACCTTTCTTCTTGTTCCAGGCGAGTTAATTTGTTGTCTAAGTTTAGGAACTAATGTTGTTTGTTGTCGTAATCCCTTTTTGGAGAACCTGGAAAAACGTAATTATTGATTTAGTTTGATTTCATGAAATACATTTATGCTTTATGAATCACTATGACTTGTAATCTTGTATCTTCGATTTCTTTGAGATTTTAACAAAATGCTAACTGGATTGGTTTGTCATGTTCCATTGGAGTTGCAATCAGGATTGCTTTATCTATGATTTCTTTAGTTTTGTGTGAGCATGGCTCATAGCTTTCTGGGTTAGCATTCTTAGGGGGAAGCTGAACAGACTATACCAAATTTCATTACAGAATGTGGGGCTTCACTTCTAGTCACAGACTTTTCGCCCTTCTGAGAAGTTCGTAAGTGTAAAGAGGAAATTTGTAAGAGGATAGATGAATCATTTAAAGTACATGAAGTTGATGCCCACTTAGAATGAGCACGACTCACAACAATGGTATGATATTGTTCACTTTGAGCATAAGCTCTCGTGGTTTCGCTTTGGGCTTCCTCAAAATGCCTCACGCCAATAGAGAGAGTATTCATTTCCTAAATTAGCAGATGTGAGACTTTCATCCAACACTCACAACGTGGTACCTATTTGGGTTGCATCCGAGAAATTGGAGTACAGTACCAAAACTCTAAGGGGGAAGATAAATAAGAAGCTCCCGGAATACCTTATTGATTTCCCTGCTCTGATTATACCAACTAAAAACTGGCCTTCTGCTAATACGTCTGTTGATTGGGAAAAACTTATCGCTGATAACTTGAGGTTAGAGCGTTACTTTGTTTTGTCTTCAATGTCTTCAAATTTGTTTATGTTGACATTTTATTGTTACCAGGAAAGGAGCTGATGTTCCTGAAATTGAATGGTGTAAACCAGGGGAAAAAGCGGCACTGGAAGTGATGATGGGTAGTAAAGATGGGTTTTTGACTAAGAGGCTGAAGAGCTATGCAAATGATGGGAACAATCCATTAAAACCTAAGGGCCTCTCTGGCCTCTCCCCATATTTAATCCGTTTGAATCTGTTTAGAGGACCGTAGTTAGCTCCTGTTTCAAATTGTATCGTTACGTCAATCCGTTTATTTGTTCATTTTGTCTGATTCCTTCTGTATGATATGTTTTGCATAATTTTTGAAGGCAGTTGAGGTGTTCCTTGAGGAGTTGATTGTTAGAAGGGAACTTGCTGATAATTACTGCTACCACCAGCCTCCTTATGATTCACTGCTTGGGGCTTGGGAATGGGCGGGTAAAACCTTGATGGACCATGCTTCCGATAAGCGAGAACATGTTTACTCCTAGGTGGGCTTTTGCTGTAATTGGGATTGTGGGTGTTAATATCCACTTGGCCATTGGTTTTGAAGTTATGTAGTGAGCGGTGAATTTTGAAGAGGGAGCTGTTATAAATGAAAGTCCATCTCGGGCTAATTTAGGGAATTTAGGGAATGATCATGGGTTTATAATCAAGGAATACACTCTCCATTGGTTTGAGACCTTCTAGGGAGCCCAAAAAGCAAAACCATGAGAGCTTATGCTCAAAGTGGACAATATCATACCATCGTGGAGAGTTATGTTCTTCTAACATTGTATCAGAGCTAGAGTCATGCCCTAAACTTAGTCGTAAATCCTCAAATGTTGAACAAAGAACTCCAAAAGAAAATGATTCGCAAAAGAAAAGGAGTCGTCGAAGGCATAGTCAAAAGAGTCGACCCTTAATTAAGGGTCAAATATTGAACAAAGAACTCCAAAAGAAAAGGAGTCGGGGCTCCTCGAAGGCATGGTCAAAAGAGTCAAGCCTCAATTAAGGGGAGGCGTACTTTGTTCGAGGGGAGGTGTTGGATGATGAAAGTCCCATGTCGGCTAATTGAATACACTCTCCATTGGTTTGCAAAGCCCTCTCCATTGATTTGCAAAATCACGAGAGTTTATGTTCAAAGTGGACAATATCATACCATTCTGGAGAGTCATGTTCACGGGAGCAGCTGGGATTGTAGGTGTTATTATCTTTTCAGTATCAGTTGCTTTGCTTCTTCCATTTTTTGCTGTTATTTCTATTGAATAAACTCACACTTGCTATAACACTTATCAGCTCTGGAACGCTTCCCAGATGGAGATGGTCTTCCATGGAAAGATGCACGGTTTTAATAATGTATATAGTTGGAAGGAACGAGCATTACCCATTATCAAGCAGTGTGCAATTATTCAATCGCTTTGACTATGGGAGAAGCATATTATTCAGCGTCTTCAACACTAATTAGAGAACAGACAGTAGAATTTCTAAAGAGAAGTTTCTAAACTTCTACTTCGATTATACCAATTCAACCACCTAAATCTCCTGTTTGGATTCCTATAAATTTTTCTTTTTCCCACCTCCAGATTGGATTGCCACGGTCACAAGTCGGCGGCGGTTGTGGCGGCGTTATACCTGCACAACACCTTGCATTTAATTACGCTGCCGTATACGTAGAAACCAGGGGCGACCATTATTCTGACTACCGACGGAATTAGCTTTCTGGCCTTGTCGCCGCTCACGTCCTCCATGTAAACGGAATCGAAAACGGCTTCTTTCTCAACTCTGAACATCGGAAGATTTGGATTAACGGAGTTGGCTAGAAGGTGCAGAAGCCACACGCTCTTCGACGCGCTGAAGAACGCTTGCAGCAGCGGCTCCGACCAAACTCTGTTCCATCCCAGCATATCCACGATTTCGCTCATTTTCCGGTCGCAAAATCGGCTGAAATCCTCGCTGAAATGTTTCGTTCCTTTGTTTAGAACCTCCTCCCACGTTAATTCATGGAGGATATTGAAACATCCGAAATTTGCTTCGCATCTTTCAATCGGATTAAGAACCGGAGTCGAGGCGTTCTTCTGAAATCCTATCGATTCGAAGTCCTCGAAGAAAGCTCGGTTTAGCAGAGCTTCGAGGTAGAAAAGCAAGATTCTAGGGTTCTTCGAGAACGATATTTTGACATCGTAAGGTTCAAGAAGAACGGAAATTCTTTCGTATACTTTGGCTCCGACGTGTCGGAGTTGCGGAGTGAGTGACCGGCTGAGAAACCGGATCGACGATCGAGATTCCGATACCGAAACTAAGAAATGTTCGATTACATGCTTCTGATTCGTCTGGTGAAAACTCTGGATTTTATGATACTTCCCAATTTGCCAAGGCGAATTGCCGGCGCTGCACGCGCTGCACTCTTGGAGTCCGGATTTCAAATTGTGGCAATACGATTCGAGTTTGTCCAGTTTCCTCTCCAATTCGGCCATGGCGTATTTTAATCTAGAAGCTTCTGTAATAGCCTCGTCTCTCTTCCTCGTCGTCTGAACCAGCTTCTGCGAGAGCTCCGTCAAAGCGGCCCTCCATTGCTCTTCTCGAGCCGTTAAGGCCGACGACTCGTTAATCGATTTCGGACTCTTCCGCGTCAACGACGAAATTAGGGATTTGAAAATGCCATTAGGACTCGGGATGGAGAAATACGTTTGTTTATTAACGCGATTGTTGTTATCTAGAGGAACGACGGAGAACTTCTCCCTCGCGTGAGGACGGCACCGGCTGCACGACACTACATCTGAACTCGACACGGAATCCGACTCCGACTCGGACCGTTTCCTAATCGTCTGCGATTTCCCATTATTGCTCCGATCATCCGCCCGATTCAGCGGCGTCGTCGGGTGGTGCTTCAATCTAGTTCCCCGGTCCGACGCTGCCACCCGATTCTCAGCATCAAAATCCTCCTCCAGCTCTTCCTCCTCGCATTCTAGAATCTGCAACAAAACTAATGAAATTCCCGAGAAACAAACAAACAAACAAAGAGGCGAAATGTTAGAAACTCCGGGTAGTAACACTCACCGGCGTGAAATGGGATCGTGAGTGGCGGTGGGGGGTCGGAGTAGCAGAGGAAGAAAAGGAAATGAAGGAGGTGGGAGAAGAAGCAGCCATGGGTGAATTGAGAAGAGTTACAGGCAAATTCCAGTTTGTGCAATGTGCAAAGCAAGAGGTATGTGTGTTGCGTTTCAGTTACTTAGGTAGCAGTTTCCGTCGTCTTGTAATCATGATTACGATTCAGATTACCATAGATAAGAGGTTTCTCAACCCTTTGGCCAGCGAAAAGATTCAAAAAACAAGACGCTCTTAAATTTTGACACCCATGCTGGCAAACCAAATTCCATTCCCCAAAACATAATAAAATGGGGAAAATCCAAAAATATTAAAAAATAATAATGACCAATGAAATGCAAGTGTATTAAATTCAGAACCCGCTCTCCCCTTCATTCATTCATGCATATAAATTGTAACCTTCCATTTTTACTTTATATTCCCTGTAAAACTTTTATGTTAAAAAAAAAAAAAGAAGAGAGAATGGGATTTCAAGGAAGGAGCGTGGAGAGGTAGTACAAAGATGGGAGTATTAAATGTATGGATATAGTGATTGAAATGGTTGGCTATGAAAAAGGGTAGGGAATAGTAGTGTGGGTTTAGAGAAATAAATGAAGGAATGAGAAAGAGAGAGAGAGAGAGAGAGAGGGTTAAATGGAAAGGCATTGAATTGAATGTGGTTGTTGTCAACATTTAAGTCTCACATCCCATTCCTTCCAACTCCGCCTCTCCTCATTTATTGCATATCTTGACGCAACTGCCTTGCCTTGCCTTGCCTTGCCTTGCGTACCCCCTTCGGCTGTTTCAATGGGGCAAGGCCCAGGCATCTGCTACTGCGAGCCAGGCTTTGCCCAAACCCATGGGGGCGGCTTACATATTTGTTGTATTCTCGCATTCGCATCACTGCCCCCATCATGTCTTCTTACTCCCTCCCTCTGCACCAGAAATAAAGCTTAAATTACTCTTTTCACCCCACCCTTTTTCAAAACCTACCCCACCAAACCATGGCTGTATTTCTTTTCTTTTTAAACCAAACATTAACTTTGTAACGGCTCATATCCACCGCCAGTAGATATTGTTCTAAGGCTTTAAAACGCGTCTACTAGAAAAATGTTTCCACAATCTTATAAAATGTGATTTATTCTTCTCTCCCACCAACGCGTGACATCACAATCCACTCCCTTAGAGGCCCAGCGTTCTTGTTGGCACTTTTTCCTTTTTTTCAATCGATGTGGGACCGCCACCAAATCCTCTCCTCTTTGGGGCCAGCGTCTTTACTGACACACCCCTCTTGTCTACCCCTTTCGGGGAACAGCGAGAAGGTTGACATATCATCCGGTGTCTGGCTCTAATACCATTTCTCGATTTGTGCGTGTCATCCTTGTATAGGAGCCATGCTAGTCTTCTTTGCATCATTCCAATTTTATCCGATGTCCTCAATGTGGAGCATCACAAACTCTAAATTTTAAGGTTATATCTACCAATTCTGTTGTATAATAAAAGATTTTTTTGTGAAAATAACACAATTCAATAATGGGTATATTAGTGATGTAATTGACATTATGACATCCATCTTTTAATTATATATTTTAAATTAAGAATATGGTAACATCCGTGTAGCATAGTTTGTGTATATATGTTCATATATAAATATAATGTAAATGGAGATTAAATTGTCACACAAATATTATCTTAATAATATGATAGAGAAAAAAGAAAGATAAAACTTTAAAGTTTGTGTCTATTTCATTATTAAATTTTAAAAAATAGTTGACAGGTCTCAAAATGACTATTTTTTATGTCCGTTATAATACTTTCTAATAAATCATTAAATTTTTGACGGTATGTATTATTCGTTTTTTAATTTTGGGGTTTACTAAAAAAAATTAAATACAATCCCATAAGCAACTCAATATATCTAAATAGATAGATAATTTTAAAAGCTTTTTTTTAATAACTAATAAATACAAAAATTTAAAACTTATTAAATATAAAGATTAAATTCACATACTTATTAAATACTTTTCCAAATTTACCATAAAAGAGAGAGAGAGAGAGGAAAAATAGTATTATTTAAAAATAATTTTAGGGTGTGATTAAATTTGTTGCAAAAATTAAAATTTGAGTGAATTTCATATGGGAGTCGAGAGATGAGAAATGTTGATACTTTTCTTCTGGCGTTGATTTTGTCCAAACGCACGCGGTTTGTTATTTTCGTCCAAAAAACGTTTAATCGGAATTATCTTCATAATTTTGTTTTAGGGGCGCTTTCTTCTTCTCGAATTAGTCCTCCGCCGTTCGTTGATTCCACTGGTCGGCATTTTCTTTTTCAATTCCTTTCTTCCCTTTTCAATTCTTCATCCTCCCCCAATTAACCCCAACATGTTTCCCAATCGGCTCTGAAATCACATCTTCGCGGCTGCTTTTTTATACCGATTTCGCAGGCCGTTCGTGATTTTCATCGCTTCGCTTTGCGAGATCAGGATTCAGGAGCAGCCATGTCTTGGAATGTGTTCAAATTCTGCACGGCGCTGCGTGCTTTGGGTTCCATCATGATCCTCTTAGTTCTAGGTATAGTCGGTCTCTCCTATTACGCTTTGGTCGTCGTCAACTATGGTCCGGCTCTCTTTCGCGGAGGCCTCAATTCGCTTACAGCTCTCCTAGTCTTGCTCTTGTTTCATTCTTTGGTAATATATTTTCCTCTTTTAGCTGCAATTACACATATTGTGCACTTGGCGAACTGTTGCTTTGACCTTCGACAATTTAGCTTCCTGGGATCCTCAGGACTTCCTGATATTCTTTTTCCTTTTTTCCGGAATGATTCCTGGAACGCGAATTTCGACTTAGCTTAAGAGGAGTTGCTTAGAAAATGTAAAATTGTGGAAAATTTAACATTGTAGTGCAGAAAGTTATGGCTTATTGTGTATTGAATAAAAGTTGTGGGGCTTAGAGTTCAAAATATGAGGCAATCTTCAGATTTCTTGAAAACACAAACTTAAGATTACCTTCTACATTCGCCAATTGCTCTAGGTGACCGCCGTTTGGTTTTTCCTTTATTTCTACTGACCCGAATTTATTATCTCGTGGAAGAGCGTTATGATAGAATAGAGTATCTCTGAGATTCTTCTTTTTGGTTGGTTGAGAAAACAACGGTACTTTGGGCCAGAATAAATAAAAAGAAAATAAGTACTAGCCTTATTCTGAATTTGAAATGATACGTTGTAATATTTGTGTGTTCATCTTTAGAATAGCATATGTACATTCATATAGCTTCAAACCTTCAATTTACCAATCGCAGTTGGTGATGTTACTATGGAGCTACTTTTCTGTTGTACTAACAAATCCGGGGTGTGTTCCACCTCATTGGAGACCTGAGTCGGATGAAGAGAAAGGGGATGCTGATCCATTAATGGCATCAGAATACAACAATGATCCNGGGTTTTCTGATATTGCACATATCACTTGTAGCAGCCAATACCACGACAATAGAGGTAATTCCTCCTAGAAGTAGTACTTTGTTTGTTTTGCTTTTAACCATTTAAAAGGGGCTGAATTGGTTTATGGGATATTTGATTCACCGTTGTCAGGCATATGAGAAGAAAACCACCCCGAAGTGGCATTTTGATCTTGGTCGCAGAAAGAACTTCGAGCAGGTATCTTCTTCTCAACTTATTGGCTTCTTCCTTGCGAACATTCAATTATTGATGGTATAACTATCTGTTGTTGCCCCACAGCTAGACGTTTGTTTTCTTATTGATGTCCTTATTTAGTTATAACCTACCCGAGGTTTGATACTCTCTCTCTACCAAAGTTTCTTCCTCTAGTAGGTACCCCACTGCTCTCAGCTTACAGAACTCCCTTACTTCCCATCTTTTCCAAGATAGATTTAAATTTGTCTGTATTCCAAAATGACATGTTGTTCCTAACCACATCCCTTTCTTATATTCATGACAACCGACCGACACTATTTCACTGCTCCCTTTCCTTTTTGTAAGAGTGAGTGCAAGCAAATTACATTGGCTGTGGCTTTAATCCTATCGATTGAAACTGTAGTAATTTGATTGAGTAGTCAAATGTATCATTATCACATATTTTATTATAACAAACTAGAAAATTCATCATCCGCGAAGATTCATATCAATAATATCCTACAGAGTCTCAACGTTTTGTAGTAATCTCTACAATTCCAATATCTGAGAAAATAAATTCTTAAAAACTGATCTCAACTTGGGAAAACTACCCAAAATTCCAAATTGTGAAATTAAAAATGGATGGCTTGTGCCATGGGACAACTTTGGATTCATTGCATCAATTATTTATATGCTGGAGTTCTTTTGCATGTATCACTAAATTCATTCGTGAATCAGGTTTTTGGAATGGATAAGAAGTACTGGTTTATCCCTGCATATTCTCAAGATGACTTAAAGCGGATGCCTAATCTCCAAGGCCTTGAATATCCAATGAGGTCAGACACGAANAACTTATTGGCTTCTTCCTTGCGAACATTCAATTATTGATGGTATAACTATCTGTTGTTGCCCCACAGCTAGACGTTTGTTTTCTTATTGATGTCCTTATTTAGTTATAACCTACCCGAGGTTTGATACTCTCTCTCTACCAAAGTTTCTTCCTCTAGTAGGTACCCCACTGCTCTCAGCTTACAGAACTCCCTTACTTCCCATCTTTCCCAAGATGGATTTAAATTTGTCTGTATTCCAAAATGACATGTTGTTCCCAACCACATCCCTATCTTATATTCATGACAACCGACCGACACTATTTCACTGCTCCCTTTCCTTTTTGTAAGAGCGAGTGCAAGCAAATTACATTGGCTGTGGCTTTAATCCTATCGATTGAAACTGTCTAGTAATTTGATTGAGCTAGTCAAATGTATCATTATCACATATTTTATTATAACGAACTAGAAAATTCATCATCCGCGAAGATTCATATCAATAATATCCTACAGAGTCTCAACGTTTTGTAGTAATCTCTACAATTCCAATATCTGAGAAAATAAATTCTTAAAAACTGATCTCAACTTGGGAAAACTACCCAAAATTCCAAATTGTGAAATTAAAAATGGATGGCTTGTGCCATGGGACAACTTTGGATTCATTGCATCAATTATTTATATGCTGGAGTTCTTTTGCATGTATCACTAAATTCATTCGTGAATCAGGTTTTTGGAATGGATAAGAAGTACTGGTTTATCCCTGCATATTCTCAAGATGACTTAAAGCGGATGCCTAATCTCCAAGGCCTTGAATATCCAATGAGGTCAGACACGAATCTACTTCAGGAATTGTAAAATCAATCTCACAGTAAACCTGTAAGCTTTCATTGTTTGATACAAAGTGAATTGTATCGAGGGGAGAGCCTGAGCCCAGAAGATGTCACCTTGATCCTTAAATTGAATGAATGACAGGTCGGTTTAAATTTCTAACAAACAAATCATAAAGAATGGCCTTCTTCAGGTGGTGCCCTGTATAATATTAGTTGGAAAAGCCATTTGTTTGCTGAATGATGCACAAATTTTAGCTCTGTATCCAGTTTTAGCACAATGTAATCTCTTTTCTCTTCTGTGTATATTTGTTTGTATGAAAACCGACTTAGTTTGGAGATGTAGCGTGTTATGTTGGTGCATCTGCATCATATCAGCCCACCCCATAAGGTCTCAGAAATACTTTCAGAAGGCTCCCTCTATGGAAACTTCGACCCCTTTTGTTCTAAATTAGCAGGTGGCTCTTCTATTCAAATCTTGTTCGACTACCAAGCTTTTGCAGATTATTATGATTATATTTATTATTATTATTATGTTCAGTCTCATCTTGTAAGTCAGTGACGGATGGCCGGGGCTGCGCCCGCGGTTTCCCTCCATGTGCATGTGAAAGGGAGAAAAGATCAAGATTGTTGAGTTGACGTGAATAATTAATTGGGAGCCTGAAATTTAATTTTTGAACAATAAAATAATACGGAATTCTAACAATGTTGTAAACATTTCTTAATACGTAACGTGGTATTTATCTATAGTATATAGATTGAGGTTTCTATACTGTCTAATTTTTTATAAATTACTCGCAAAAAGGTAAAAAGATTCGTAAACTCAATAATTTCAAATCAAATTTGATCAATGCACAAAAACATAAGCAAAATTGAAAATTTTCAATCAATGCACAAAAACATAAGCAAAATTGAACAAATTTTCAATTAGTTCAATGGTCTCCTTTGTTAAGTTTGTATCATAAATAAGCTTATAATTTATTGAAAGCATGTGAACAGATGATTATTTAAAAGAAACTCATCAAAGGATAGAAATGTCTTCGAAGTTAATATTACAATATTTGTCAAGTTTGTAAGGCAAGGCAAGTTGATACATCTCAACAAATTTAGAAATAGTGACTCGTAACAAGTTNCTCTTTTCTCTTCTGTGTATATTTGTTTGTATGAAAACCGACTTAGTTTGGAGATGTAGCGTGTTATGTTGGTGCATCTGCATCATATCAGCCCACCCCATAAGGTCTCAGAAATACTTTCAGAAGGCTCCCTCTATGGAAACTTCGACCCCTTTTGTTCTAAATTAGCAGGTGGCTCTTCTATTCAAATCTTGTTCGACTACCAAGCTTTTGCAGATTATTATGATTATATTTATTATTATTATTATGTTCAGTCTCATCTTGTAAGTCAGTGACGGATGGCCGGGGCTGCGCCCGCGGTTTCCCTCCATGTGCATGTGAAAGGGAGAAAAGATCAAGATTGTTGAGTTGACGTGAATAATTAATTGGGAGCCTGAAATTTAATTTTTGAACAATAAAATAATACGGAATTCTAACAATGTTGTAAACATTTCTTAATACGTAACGTGGTATTTATCTATAGTATATAGATTGAGGTTTCTATACTGTCTAATTTTTTATAAATTACTCGCAAAAAGGTAAAAAGATTCGTAAACTCAATAATTTCAAATCAAATTTGATCAATGCACAAAAACATAAGCAAAATTGAAAATTTTCAATCAATGCACAAAAACATAAGCAAAATTGAACAAATTTTCAATTAGTTCAATGGTCTCCTTTGTTAAGTTTGTATCATAAATAAGCTTATAATTTATTGAAAGCATGTGAACAGATGATTATTTAAAAGAAACTCATCAAAGGATAGAAATGTCTTCGAAGTTAATATTACAATATTTGTCAAGTTTGTAAGGCAAGGCAAGTTGATACATCTCAACAAATTTAGAAATAGTGACTCGTAACAAGTTTATATATATATATATATTAAAGTTTTAAAAGTTACATGACCTCAATTAACAAATAAATCATCAAAAATCATGTGCGTAACCCTTTTACCTTAATTTTGATTGACCATGACATTCGAGAACGGCAAGCCACCGAAAGTTGGGCAAATGCAAAACTCAACAAGGAGATTCCCAATAGGTTTAAGGGATGATATGGTCAAGCCTAGCATCAAACTTAAACTAGTGCTAAATGGTTTAAACCTTCAACNATTTCTTAATACGTAACGTGGTATTTATCTATAGTATATAGATTGAGGTTTCTATACTGTCTAATATTTGCTAAATTACTCGCAAAAAGGTAAAAAGATTCGTAAACTCAATAATTTCAAATCAAATTTGATCCATGCACAAAAACATAAGCAAAATTCTCAATTGAACTGTTAAGTTTGTATCATATATAAGTTTATAATTTATTGAAAGCATGTGAACATATGATTATTTAAAAGAAACTCATCAAAGGATAGAAATGTCTTCGAAGTTAATATTACAATATTTGTCGAGTTTGTAAGGCAAGGCAAGTTGATACAACTCAACAAATTTAGAAATAGTGACTCGTAATAAGTTTAGATAATATATATATATATATATATATATATATATATATTAAAGTTTTAAAAGTTACATGACCTCAATTAACAAATAAATCATCAAAAATCATATGCGTAACCCTTTTACCTTACTTTTGATTGACCATGACATTCGAGAACGGCAAGCCACCGAATGTTGGGCAAATGCAAAATTCAACAAGGAGATTCCCAATAGGTTTAAGGGATGATATGGTCAAGCCTAGCACCAAACTTAAACTAGTGCTAAATGGTTTAAACCTTCAACGATGATCAGTTAACAAAGGTACAGGTCTAATCGTCCAAACATTCAATAATCAAGTTGAGGTTATCAATGTAACAACTATGCACTTATTGGTTTAATGTTGCATTTAGTACTACTCTAGCTAGTCACCATTGATTGTACATTTGAGTGTTCATCTAGACAATGCACCCATTACAAACTTCGTGATGGATATGGATCTAAATTTAATGTTATCTTAGTACCCCTCCTATAACTTAACTTAAATGTAACAACTAGACTTCTTTCCTTAATAAAGGAAGTAAATCACTCGATGCGTATTTAACTATAATCTGACCTAATTCCACTGGTGCAAGGAAGTGATAACCAATGGAATTATTATACATATTAAGCAATCCATATGGTTAGAGGAAAAAACATCCATCTTTCCATTTTGTGAAAGTCTGAATTTCATTTGTTCATGTATTATTACAAAAGATGCAACCAAAAATTGAATGCGTATACTCACTTTGTCTCATCTTGTCTGTAAGAAAATTTAAAACAACAATCTGTTCATCTCAAAAACGAGACAAAAAATCAATATATTTGTCACTCAATCTGATAAGTATGATTAAGAAAACGGACAAAACTGTATAAAACTAAAACGACAGCGCTTTGCTTGACGGAACAGAAATCACTTCCGAATCACAAACTCCTCCCCTGATCGTCGATCAACCTGCTTGATCCATTTCCCCTTTCCCTCGCCGGAACCTGAATTCCTTCCTTCCGCCGCCACGTATGCAATATCCAATCCCTGCCCCACCGGCAAAAACGCTGATCGAATCAGCCGCCGCGTTCCGTTATTGGTAACATTACTCCATCTGAAACTCGAATCGCTTCTCGAGTTCGCGTTCTTGCAGATCAAAACCGCTCCTCTGGAACTCAGATTCGCCATTTTCAGAACTCGACTGAAATTCCTCCTCTCACTATTCACCACCAGAAAATCTATCCCTACCAGTCCTCCCATCACCTCCTCCGGCTCTCTCACGATCACTTCCGGCGCCAATCCCGCTCTCTCCATCGCTCTCCAATATTCTCCTCTAGATCTCTCGTCCGGCACCACACACACGTGTCTCCCTCCGGTGTGCCGGCGAGCAACCGCCAGTCCTATACTCGTTGCAATCGCTCCGCCGCTCGACCACGTCTCGACGATGAATTGGGCGTTCCGTCCGGCCGCCATCGCCGAAATCAATTCCGCAACGCCGGATTCTGTATGGAGATCGCACTTCACAGTTCACACACAACTGAAAANCCATACATGAATGTCGGCTACCTCATACACAAAATTTATAATTAAAGGAGATTTCTTACAGATTGGACGGTGTCGATGTAGGCTTTGGAAGCCATCTCAGGGGACCAAACAAGCTTCATGTCCAATATTCGGGTACGATTCTCTCTATATCTGAACTGATTCGTAATCTAGGGTTTCGTGTTGTTCTTCCTCTGCAAGTCACAATTTCTGTTTTGGCTCTGAAAACTGAAGGGGTTTGTTTTTGAATTGGGGTGGGGCTTTTATTCTCCAAGGCATTACAAATGGATTTTTCTTTTCCATTTTTTTTATTAATAGAAATAATTAGATATGGTTGACCGTTGACATTGCCCACTTTTATCCGACGTGTTTAGATTGGATTGCCACCGTGGTTTTCTTTATTCATATTCCCCAAATTGTCAACCAATATCTTATAAAAAAAAAATTAAAAATTAGATTTATATTAAATTACCCACCTTCAACAATTTCTTTAATCAAATTTGATTAGTTTACCTGTTGGCTTACTAAATAAAAATAAATAAAAAAAACTTCTAAAACATGTTCAAATTTTAAGTATTTAAAATTAAAAAGAAAATTACATTGAATAAATACAAATCAATCGAAAAGATTCTACTTTCAAACGATAGGGCTCAAAATGCTTGAGTTTATGCTTTATATTAAGCAGATATTTAATACGCGAATCTTCTCATAAATTAAGCATTTTATATTATCTTATATAAATTATAATCCAATTTATATTCTAAAACGAATAAATTTTATAGGTCGGATAAAGTATATACAACCATTTTTCCATTATTACTTTTGTATATAAAAGTATAAAATAAAAAATATTAAATATTGATGAATAGTGGGAGTTAAATTGTGAAGTTATCATATTTGAAAAGGTATCGTTTATTCAAAACAACACACCCAAATTTGAAAGATATATTCGAAAGAAATATTGGTTGAATTTAATTTTTATTCTGAAAGATAAAATTGAAGGAGGGATAAAATAGCCACCTCATGTACATATTTTCATTATTTTATCTTCCCAATAAATTTTCTGTGTGCGACGCCTTCTTTTCATTTTTCTACCAAATTCTATCCAGCCCTTGTATTTCTAATATTAATCATTTCTTTTGTAGCTTTTATGGAAAACTTCAATTGTATTCAGTNTTTTTTTTTTTTTTTTTTTTTTTTTTTTTTTTTTTTTTTTTTTTTTTTTTTTTTACAAACAATTTAAATCTCTTTACCTACCATTTATACTCTATTTTTAAAATATAAGACAAATCTTCAACTCAAAAACAATAAAAAGAAGAAAAAAAATGTATGATACAAAGCCCTAGTATTCTATATAAGGTTTGATCTTTCTTTTTCTTCTACCCACACCAGTTTCGGTCACATAATTTTTCTCTTACATTTTATGTATTAATTTTTTTTTAAAAAAATTATCATTTTATCCTTCCATATGTATAACAATGTGATTTGAAGCTGAATAAATTTGTTCTTATATGCTTTATTAATTGTTTGATATAATTTTTTTTAACAATTTTGTTTTATTAGTCAAATAATAATTTAGAGTTAACCAAATAAGCATAAAATTTAAATAATCCTCTTGTAATTAGATATAACATGATTGAAATATTATGTCTAATTGGTGTATCTGAAAATCATAAGTCCAAGAGCTTAAACGAGCCCGATTCAACTTACTCTAAAGCTTGGCCCAACCCGAAATTGATTTTTAATGAGCTGATCCAACCCATTTTAACTATTTGGCTTGGTAAAAGTCGAAGCATACCACTGCCACATATTATCCTTTCTACCCCTAATAGAGAAAGGAGGTTTCGTTCTCCTCCCCAACTAATGTGAGATTCTCACACATTCAATCCGAATTTGGCATATGATAACATTTTCTTGTATGCTCGTTATTTATTTATTTTTCTTCTAAAAATGAAAATTATATCCACGAATCAAACTTGGATTCTGATATTGAAGGGTTATTGGGTTGAGAATGGGTAGATATTTGTATAAGGTAGATTCCCACAATTGAATAAGACAGAGCTCCATAGCCTCGGTGCGTTTGGACAAAGACATCCATCGAGCAAACAAGACGACAATTTGGGTCCGTACTGGAATCTTCACCAATGAAGAATTGATGAACTTATAAAATGTTATGAAATTAAAGGCATCAACAAAGATAATTCATCGGTACTCTTTTTACATGATTGCATTAGCATTTCTCCTAAACACGACACTCCTTACTACCCATCTTTTCAAATATGAACTTTCAACTTTATTTTGCAAATCAAAACATCAACAACAACAACATCATGGCCCTATCTGCCAAACCTCCCTTGCTTACATTTATATCTGAAAGGAAATTTGGTGGTCGATGTTCAAGCGGAGGCAGCAGCCTTGCATACGGGAAGGTCTTCAATGGTGTTGGGTGGAAATCGGAGTATTGGATTGCTTTCGAAGAAATTTACAGGCTTCAAATCGAAACTCGCTGATACGGTCGGCATGATTGGAAAATCTTCTTGGCATGGCACGTGATGGAATCCTAATGTGTACCATACCACTATATCTCTGTTTTCAATCCCTCGATCCCTACAGAGAAATGCATCCATTTTTTTATATAAAAATATATAAATGGTTTTAAAAATGTCCCACCAAGTTTGAATGGTAAATACTTACCGGTCCGACCAAGTTTGAAGGGTATCCTCGCCATGACTCTGGTAAACAAACTGCCCGCCCGCCCACTCCTCGCTCCGGTTATACGGCGTAACCCATATCTGATTATTCGTAAACGCTCCTCTCCTCTGCGGCGGATCGTCCAAATCCAGCAAGCTAGCGGCGGTAGCGGCCGGAACCACCTTGTAACCGACTGGATTACCGACCCGAGTCTTTACAGAGGGATTTACAATGTGAAACTCCGATGGGTCGTACAATTTGAGCTTAATTTGAGCTTCCTTCTCTGTCTTAGCTACCTTTTTCACTGCTTTCAGGTAACTTTTTCTCGGCGATTCTCCTCTGGAAGTCATTTGCCTTTGAAGATTCACCTTTACAAACGAATTGTCGGAGCCATCGATATCCATGTCTAAGTAGAACGTAACGAAATGGTCGTGGATTACTCCGATGACGTTTTCCGACAACAGAGTGCCATAGAGATCCTGTCCGGCGAACTGGTTCGTGTTCTCGTAAGATGTGCCTTTCACCATCAATATTCCACTCAGACCCACCTGTACTTCCAATTCGACACGTATTTAATTTTTTGGGTTTAAAATGAAAACGATAAAATTGAGTAAAATTCTTCGAGAAGAAGAAGGTTGAAACCTTGATTCTGATGAGCCCATCAGTTTGGAACTCCCAATCGACAATATAGTCATAATTGGCCACAGACGCCGCCATCCTCGCCACCAGCGTCACTTTCGGCCTAACCTCAGTGATCTGTTCCACCCAAATTTATATATTATTAATAAATCATTCCAAATCTTAATTAAATTCCAGCTCAATTCATCACTTACATCCAAGCCCGTTATCGGACTCTCCGCATGCCGCCACCCAATATCTCCGGCGTACCTCTCGAACAAGCAAATCATATTCCGCCGCACGTACGGCTTCCCATCCACCGCCGCAAAAACACCATCCATATAATAAGCGTTTCTCGGGCAATCATTAAGCGGGTCAAGACTCATTGCCTGCAACCCGAACCCGTATTCGCCCGCATCCATATAGGTTTTGAAGTACCAAGCATCCGACGGGTCCATGTAAGGCACAAACAACTCCGATGTAAACCCCTTGTAAATAACATCCCTCAAAATCCCCGTATCCGGGTCCCGAGCTTTGGCCCAAGAAATCACCATCCCGGCTCTCGGGTCGGGTTTCAAGTGAAATTCCCAATTTGCCCATTTCACCAAATGCTCGTCCTCTACACTAAAACTCGGCCCCTTCGGTTGCTCGATTGAAATCGGATTTAGCAATTTCATTACCTTGTTCGGCGGCTGCGCCGAGTATCGGTAATCGGTGTTGGCGGCTTTTGGAATCGGGATGTTTTTCCCTTTGTCGGAAATTTCAATCACTTGTTGAACGTCTAAGTCAACGAGGACAGTCAACCCTTCAATAGGTCTCATGTAGAAATTGGCAGTGTCCTTCATGGAGTAGCACTGGACTTTGATCAGCCGCCGATTCTCTTCCGTGGCGCCGAACCATCCGGTCGAGATGGGCAAGCAGGATACGTCTGAGAGAGCAATCCCACGGTCGAGAATCGTTTGATTGAATCTCTCACTCTTCATCGGTACCCACGTGGCAGTATACATCTCTTCGGCCGTCATCGTCGGATAACCCGAATGTGGGCCCGTTCGGAGGATAGCGACATTAGCGGAGGTCAGGTCGACGGTTAACACGTGGGATTTTCCGTCGACACGTGCGATTACAGAAGCCTTTCTAGGCGGCAGAGGGTCGCCGGTTTGCCATTCAAGGACGAGGGACTTTTGGGGCTCTTCGAGGACTAAGGAGTGAATGGAAAAGGGGGAGGATCTGAAGAGAGGATGAGAAGAGAGGATTGAACGAACTTGGGTGATTTCTTGAACGGTGAGTGGGTCGAGAGGGTGGTGGGGGATGTCGGAGGCGTGGTCATGACGGCGCGTGGGGTTTTGGTGGTCGAGGGTAGTGGGTTGGGATTTGGAGGTGCACCATGGGGAGTAGGCGGCGCAGTCGAAAAGCTCTGCCGCGTTGAGTGGAGGAGAGGGGAGGTGGAGCCAAGTGAAAAATAGAGCAAAGGCTGTGGTTATCGACAGGAAAGAGTAGAGGAGATATTTTCCGGCTGCCATGCTTTGGCGTTGGCCTTTCTCTATCGCTCTGATTTCTGGAGAAGATAGTGGTAGTGAAGAGGGCAGGATTGCGGGGATTTTATAATGGAAAAACAACAAATCTGGGAATCATTTGTGACGGCACAAAAAAAGACAGTCATTATTTTTTCCACTAATAATCTTACAAACTTTATACTTTGTATTTATTGGGCGTAGAAAGTTTAAAAGATATTAAACTTTATATTTTCCACTAATAACATTATAAACTATATATTTGTATTTATCATTTGTTTATGCCTAGAATATTTATATTTCTACTTCATATATTTTTATTTATTTTTTATTATATCCATTATTCGGTAAATTAAATAACATAATAACCTAATGACGTTGAAGGATCCAATGGTGTTTTAATTTGTCCCATCATAAATGAATAACTAAAGACTTATCGAGATTCTCATTTATAATTATATTGAGGTATAACTAAAATAAACATTTTTTTACTATACAACTTGTTTTGAGAATCGAGCTCCTCTATGTTATTATCCATTCTCATGATCATATTCTAAAAATATTTATATAAACTTCACTTGGATTTTCATTGTTCAAATTATATAAAGTCTTCAATATATATATATATATATATAAAAAGTTTTAATTCTAAATGGCCAAATGGGTCACTTTCACCCTTCTTTTTCCTCCCTCCCTCTAGGTGATGGTTTGGTTTTTTTTCACTCTAAGATCCTTTATTTGAAAAAATCCAACAAAATATGATTATTCTATTTTAAGATAATACGTAACAAGACTTGTCAACTTTGGTCAGTATGATAGTCAATTTCACAGTTTTTTTTTTTTTTTTTTAAATGTTCAGTAAGGATAAGTTTTTACAAACTTATAGAACTGTGGCAAGTATGATCGTTAATCTCATAGTTTTTAAAACCTCCGGTAAGAATAAGTTTTCACACACTTAGATAATGTTTCCTTCCTCCTTATAACTTAAGTGAAATCTCAAAATACCTTCATTTAGTAACAATTAAGGAAAGAAAAAAAATATTATTTCCCTCTTATTTTTTAAACATTTTTGAAGGGATTATCTTGAGATTCCCACCTTACATTAATTTATTCACAATTAAACAATAAAGAATGGAGATAAACAACGTTAGTCTATTTATGAATAAACCAAGGAAACAAAAACATGGCCTTAAAATTTTACCCTAACTTGTAATTTTTTGAATTTAAAACCATAGATTTAAGAGAAGAGACGGAGGTTCAAAATTGTAAACTCAATTATTGATGTCATTATGGATTAATTACATAAGATTATTGACAAACAGTATGTAATTGCAAATTGCCCAAAACACAGAAAACAATAAGTAAGAGAAAAAAGGGCAAACCACGTGGTTTTCGCTAGCCATCAAGAAGTTCTGGGAGAGAAGATCAGAAGAACAGAGAGAGGTCAGAAGACAGAGCGAGAGGTTTTAGAGCTTTCGAACAGAAATCTCAAATCAAATTAACATGATCCTGTAATATGGGATTGAAAGGCGTCTCCTCGGCGCCCGGCGATTTTATATACTTCAAGTCTCAGGTCCCCCTTCATCGGATTCCGGTACGTTTCTCTTTGTTTTCTCCTCCGATTTCCATTTTGTTGCCTTTTCTTTACACGGTTAGTTGCATTGATTTCATCTATGACTTTGTTTTCTTCTTTGTTTTAGTCCAGTAATCATTGTAATTGATCAGCATAGGTTTCCAGATGTGTAGAAAATACATGTTCCTTGATTAAGTTTATGGTCTGCGGATTTTTTTTCTTTTGCGTTTCCTAGGTTTCGCTGCTTCTCTATGGGCTTTATTTTCACTCTTATCGAGAGGATTATGTTTACTCTCGCAGATTGGCACCAAGCAATGGCGATACTATGATTTTGGCCCGAAAGTTGTACCTCCTCTTATATGTCTTCCTGGAATAGCGGGGACGGCAGATGTCTACTACAAACAAATACTCTCTTTGGCAATGAAGGTTGTTCTTTTTGAATTAGTTCGGGAGTTTACTTTAGTAGGCCCTCATCGATTCTCTACTGAGACCACAAAACATGAACTATGCGGGGTATTTGTTAAATGAATTGGCAATTTTCTCAAGGCTCAATGCGATTGGTCTAAATTCTTTTCCTCCCTTTTAGAGGAAACTCAAAAGAATTAAGTAACAAGATAGGGCTGTCTCGTAATCTCTTTTACGTTATTGGNTATGCGGGGTATTTGTTAAATGAATTGGCAATTTTCTCAAGGCGCAATGCGATTGGTCCGATTCTTTTCCTCCCTTTTAGAGGAAACTCAAAAGAATTAAGTAACAAGATAGGGCTGTCTCGTAATTTCTTTTACGTTATTGACCTTTTTTCTGGGGAGAGTTTATCGTTTCTTTGTCTTTAATGTTATAGGCGTTTTAAGTTAAATGTGACTGGAGATTCCTTTATCTTCATCAATTAATTTTACTAGATAACTTTTGTTTCTAATTATTTCATACTTCATATTAATTTGGAATGGCTGCTACCTGCGGTTATGNTGTGACTGGAGATTCCTTTATCTTCATCAATTAATTTTACTAGATAACTTTTGTTTCTAATTATTTCATACTTCATATTAATTTGGAATGGCTGCTACCTGGCGGTTATGCCATTGTTGATTTTTTCAATTTCAAGTATTTCTTTTCTTTTCAGTTGTTGCTTGTGAATCCAAGGTGTTATTACTGTTACTTCTAGAGTTCTGCATTCAACTACGTTGGGAACATATTGCAGAATTACATCATTTTTTACATACAGGGTTACCGAGTGATTTCTGTCGATATTCCACGTGTATGGAAACATCAAGAGTGGATTCAAGCATTTGAAAAGTTTTTGGATACTATAGACGTTCATCATGTAAGGATTTTGTTTATGTCACTCTCGTAACATTATTCTATTGTCCTTTGTGCTTTCTTGTCATAAATACATCTCCATTTCTACTCTTGTAGATGAACTGGCTTGCATTTAACTTTAAGTGTGAACAGGTGCATTTGTTGAGGTTGTTATATTTTTAAGTCAGAACAGCTAAGCTGCAATCTAGAAACAAGATTTTGATGAACATCAACCACTTTTTAGGTTTTGTTGTGTTACATAGCCATAAACCTATTAGAAAGAAGAAATATTTCTAGGTACCATGGTTGAGCAAATTTTGATTTTGGTAAGCATGATAAAGAAATATTTTGTAATACCGACTTCAGGCTTTGAGTATCTCTGGAATCTGGATGTAGATAATGTAAATATGTTATATATCGGATTTGACTTATCACAATAGCCTGTTAAATATTGCATGAGAGTAACTTGGCTGATTTGATTTGTGATAGAAGTTGATCTAGTGAGAAAGCGATAGTAGATGTCATCTATAGTGATAGCTGGTTTATTGAGCTTCTGTTCATCAAATATGGCATAATAGATGCATACTAACATTGTTTTTCACTAATTGCATCATATATACAATATTTATGGTTTGAAATGATTGACAAACTAAAGACTTCTAAAGCTTAACAGCTGTACTTTTAACAGATACATATTTATGGCACTTCACTTGGGGGATTTCTAGCACAACTTTTTGCTCAACATCGGCCAAGACGCGTTAAATCTTTGATATTATCCAATTCATTTATTGAGACCAAAAACTTTTCTGCAGCAATGCCATGGGCTCCAGTGTAAGCTCCTGGTGCCTTTTCTTTTCTTCTTAAATTTATTTCATTCCTTACTTGGTAGATTTATGAGCTGAAGAACTTTTGTTATTTTGTAAATTATTGATACCCAAAGAATTCTCTATGTCTATTGCTAAAATCTTAGCTGCAAAGAAGTTATAAATGCAATTTTTGAGAAATTAGATATGTTCTCATTACGTCCAGTGCATGCCTGAAAAAGAAAAAAAGAAAGAAAAAAAAAAGAATCAGACACTGAAGACTTTTTCCATTGATAAAATGAGGAGAATAAGAGAGGGATAACTCCAAGCTGGGGGAACATACAAAAAAGCAGTCCAATTAGCTTTCCTAAATTCTTATGATTATAATATGGTTTGGAGAGAATGCATAAGTTAGATGCCACAATTTCTTACCATCTCTAGATGTTTCCCTGAAAATTCTATGGTTCTTCCATTACAATATTCCTAAAGATGAGTTTTTGTTGTATTTGACCACAAGCCAGTGCCCTTTTCCTCTAAGCTAAAAGCCACATGGCATTTGCTCAATTCCCTCTACTAGAAAGTGGAAAACACCAGCTAATCACAATGTAATCAAAGCTTCTGAGCATTTATGTTACAAGGACATTGCCTAAAATGGTGGGTTTGATCTTTTCGACTGTTTTTATAAAGGCTTTACCAATTAGGAATTAGGGCCAGCGAAGGGTAGCCATTTTAAATCTCGCAGCTCTATTTATTCTCCCCAACTGCTATTCAGACTAGACTAGGTACTAGTCATCTTTTAATGTATCTCTCTTTACTGAGCTGAATGTTTTGAATCCCGAATCCAACAGATTGATTTCCCTGCTTATTGATCAGTCCTATTTTAGCAGATAATTTCAAAAAAAAAANTTCCCTGCTTATTGATCAGTCCTATTTTAGCAGATAATTTCAATTTTTTTTTTCCGTCGTATTCAACACCTCACTGATTGGGAGGGCTTCTCTTTGAACTTCCTAATGTGACCCCTCGGAGACTTGCATTTAGTGAGCCATTAAAAAACCAGTCATCATCCCACTCCCAGAATGATATTTCTTATAAATTCCTACCCGAAAGGCTGAAGACGTACCAGCCTGATGGAAATGCATAATGATGCCTGTACCAGGGCCTTTGCTGCTCCCCCATCACATTATGGACCTCCTTCCCATCTGAAATTTTTCATACTTGAAATTGATTTATTTAGGCCTGAAACCCATGGTTTGAGACCTCTACGGCCGTTTGAAAACCAACCCTTTTGAAAACTTCCTGTGCATTGAAACGTGTGAGATTCTCTATCATGACTTTCCACTCTCAAGCCACAGTATCTGATCTGAAAGAGAAGGCATTTGTACTTTATATTTAGTTCCTTCACCCTTACCACCATCCTCAATCAAACTCTCTCGAGAGCATGTTCAGCTTTATTTGTCTAATTTGTAGTCTTACCTTTAATGCTGTCATAACATGTTTCTGATGATCCATTAATATGTAACTGCGCATTTCCAATTCAAGATCCTCCATCCAAAAATTTTATGTTATTCAGTATAAAATTTTTCTTCAATATTAACTCGCAGGGTTTTGATATTGCTTTATGCAGTGTTAGTTGGGCCCCCTCTTTTTTGCTGAAAAGGTATGTCTTAACAGGAATTCGTGATGGCCCTCATGAACCGTTCATTGCAGATTCCGTAGACTTTGTTGTTTCTCAGGTACTTGAAGTTTAAAACTTTATTTGTAATCAAGCAAATCTCTCTCGCACAGCTCAGTGGATTAGTTCTAGATGGTTCTCTGTTTCTTGTGGATGTCAATATGTTAATAATTCTGACTAAAACAGTTTAGTGAATCACTGATATCTGTGACTAGGTATCAGCTCAAAAATTTTAAAGCTGTATTTATCATAATGTTTTTAATCCTTCTCAGCTTTAGTTTCCGATTTTCTCCAAAATACTCGTGTCCTTTTTTCTACATTAATCCAACTCTTATGCGGACATTAGCAGCAGCTAGCTTTAATGTGTAATATGAATTGTTTATGCGTTCATCTCTTTATAATATGCCTTAGTGGAACGGCCTCATCTTTGTTTCAGTCAAAGCATCATGTTATTTGTGCTAACTGTTTATACAAAATGTTTGATTAGTTGAAGTTCTATTAGCCCTGAATTTATTATTATCGGTTCAGGTGGAAATGCTTTCTAAAGAAGATTTAGCATCGAGGCTGACCCTAACAGTTGATGATGCCTCAATTGGGCCTCTTCTTCTTCCAGATTCGTCTATTACCGTAATGGATGTATGCCTTCTAAAACTTGCCACATAATGTGTATCGCTGTAACTTGAAGTCATGATTTGTTGAAACTATGTGCTTTATTGACTTCGTTGTTTTGATGCTTGCACGTCTTGATAATTCTGCTAGTGACATGCCTCACTTTCTTTTTTGNTTGATGCTTGCACGTCTTGATAATTCTGCTAGTGACATGCCTCCCTTTCTTTTTTGTTTTTTTTTCCCACCGACATGGTTACTTCACCCCCAAGACAAATGACTATTGTGCGATTCCACTTCAACTCAAAGATCAACTGAATGAAAGGTATTCTGGAGCCAGGAGAGCATACTTGAAAACAGGGGGCGATTTCCCATTTCTTTCACGCCCCGATGAAGTTAACTTGCATCTTCAGGTAAATATGACACATGTACTCCTTCTGTACTCTCAAATCTTTAGTCATCTCATCTTAAATTGTCCGTGACAGCTGCATTTGAGACGTGTTGGGGTAGAAGCACGGCCAGATTTGGTTCAGGTAGTTCCAAGAGGAGGTAATGACAGCGGTCCTCATGAAGAAAAGGATGAAAGAGGTGGTGATGACGACACACACAAGGATAACAATGCACGGAATGAAAGTTCACCTTCCGAAAGTCAAATACCTCCAGCTCCAGATAGTTCGGAATCTCATAGTTTAGAGGACCAGCTTCTTAGTAATGCTAAAGCTTGTTATTTGGAAAATGAGATGCTTTTATCAACTCGTGGAGAAAATAATGTACTTGTGGTGGTCGTTGCGATATCACTATGGTACTTTGAGATGATTTATGTAACTTTCTCGAGGTCAGACTTGATGGAAGCTGGTTCTCGTCACCTGCTGCCATTGATACCAAACTGGTAGGAGTAACTGGTCTGCTGCACACATAGATGGGCATGAACGTTTTGTTGTGTGCAATGTGGCCCCTCGGTCTTTGTTTCACGGTTTCACTAAATTCTTTTTTTTTTTCACTTTTTTACATTTGAACTCTATATGTTTGTAAACTTTTACTATCAGATTTGTCAATTTGTTAAGGCTGGAATATTGTAGTTACTGGAAATAGACCAGGCAGATTTTCTGAAAGGGTGACGAAACTTTTATGTTAAAATTGTTAGACAACCAAATGTTTGTATCATTTTGAATACAATTACAAAAAGACGACAAAATACATCTATATCAAAGCTCAAGGAAGAATAGTGCAAAATTGAGGTACAGATAGGTGGTTAATCCTGATTGACATGTGTACAGTGATGCATGTGGTTTTATCCTCATTGATAATGGTTGACTACCAAAGGATAGAAAGAACAAACCAGATCATTCTTCCTATACGACAGAAGAAAGCCCCAGATAATAAAGGTTTATAACGACGTGGGCGCCTTTTGAAGGCTTCAACTAAAAACTCGCAAAAAGTCTTTCACATAAGAACATTGCTTTGATTGCAGCAGCAAACATTTTATTAAAATTTCAGCCAACTCTATATCATCATGAATCCACAAACCTAAGAAGTTTAAAATACTTTCTGCCGCAATTCGTCCTCATAGCTCATACATACCCCCCTATACTTTAGGTTTCAAGTTATGGTTTTTGTTGCATCCATATCACAGAATTTTAGAACAGACCTTATACCTCCCCCAAATAGAGTTTAAAATATATAAGAACATTTAAACGAAACATCCTGCCATATTATAATTTATAGGCAACAAAATCTTTTCCGGTTTGCTTTTTTAATCTGGCCAAATAAGTCTACACATTTCATACTAAATTAAAAACTGAAACCATAAATGAAAACCAAGTAACAACTCTCACTACTCCACCAACCTATATATGACCCAATTCACTGACAAAACCAAATCATATGGAACCAATCGAAAATTGCCCAAACTGAAAATTATGCGACCAGGGTGCTGGCAGTTGTTGACTCACTGCAATGAGAAAGAAACTTGATTAACAAGCGGCTAATCCATCATGCACACAAATAAGAATCACAATATTTTCAATATCTAACAATTTAAATTCAGTGGGTTGCAAGAAATCAAAGGATCACAAAGGTCGAAATCCTGATTTAGACAATAAGCTTAGTACATGTTCCACTTATTTTAGCATAAATCAGAAGTATATTCCAGCGCTTGATAGTATAAATCTCTGTATTATGCTTAAATAAAATTTAGAACCACCCACCATTCCAAAACTTTATACCCAGTACTGTCAAATGTACAAAGTGTAGAAATTTACCCAGTTCATAAAAAGACAATAATAACATTTAAAATGCCGAAGTGAGCATGACAGCCATAATTAGCATGTACCCTCAACCAAGAGGGCGAGGTCGAATTTCACCCACCCCAAATATTGTTTAACTAAAAATATATTTAAAATGAGAAAACAATCAATACTGAAATATAGTTATCTTCATAAAATGATAGTAGAGATACTTTAACTTTGCAAAATAAACAAGAATCAGAAAACCACATTAACACCAATAGACTAGATCACTAAATTCAAATGCACAAAAGGAGACTAGCAGTCACAGAAGAAGGCACAAGCACAAGCACACCCTCTAATAAAATAGCCAAGAGGATGATATTTCACTTAAATTTCAAACCGTTCTCGAGGCAGAACAACTTCTATATGCCCCAATTTTATTTACCACATAGTAATAACAAAGATAACTACTCTACATTAGTTGTCATTAGATAATAAACAACTGGTATTTTCTTCTCTGTTTCTCTTCACACTTGTTGCTAAACGTTTGAATAACAAATTTTGTACTATGAATCTATGTTAGTGATTAGATAATTTCAACATAAAGCACGACAATATGGATGAACGATAGAAAACTTACTATTTCCAAACTGGTGGAAGCTTCTTGGTCTTCTTGTAGTAACGAGCAAGCCTGTGAATTCTGCTCTCAACAAGAATCAATCTGAACTTGGAATCCTTGTCCTTCCTGTTCCTCTCCAAATGCTTACGGATGGAAACTGCCTTCTTGATTAAGTGATAAAGATCCTCAGGAATCTCGGGTGCCAGCCCTAAATAGTACAACCACAAACTCGAGTATCAAAAATGCTCGTAAACAACTTAACAGAAAAATCGAAAATGCGCAAGAGATGGATAAGAAGAATACCGTGGGCTTTAAGAATACGCAAGATTTTGCTTCCAGTAACACTTCTGACCTGAGCTATACCGTGAGAATCACGAAGAATGACACCAATCTGAGAAGGGGTTAAACCCTTCTTCGCAAACTTGCAGATATTATCTTCCACCTAAATTTAAATTCAATAAGAACGATAACAAACAGAATATTGCTGAAGGAATAACAAAATCCTGAAAGCAGCTCTCCAAGCTCAGAACTTCCAGAAAGTATTCCCCATCAGTTAAACAGTGGAGTTAGTCAATAAAATACTTACATCCGTGGAAGAGATCTTGAGCCAACTTGGCGGCGTCCTCTTGTAGGGCAATGCAGAGGCGGAAATACCCTTACTGCAAAATGGAGAAAATGCAGTCAATGTTGGGAACAATACGGACCAGATTCAACTAATGAAACCAACACTAAAGTAGAAATGAAACGGAAGCAAATCGGAGATTAGAAACGAACCCTCGACTGTGCATACGACCCATGGTTAACGTCTAAGGCAGCGGAACTCTGTTTGCCCTAGCTATGGAGTTCAAGAAGAGTTGCTCTACCGCGACGGCCGAATAACCAGAACCCTAGATAGCCTTGGCAGAGCATTTTATACGGACACGTAAATATGATCATGCAACTGATAGAAGAATCGCTTGATGGGCTTTTTATTGTTAAAGCCCAAATTTACATCCATGAGGAATCGTTTTATGGGCTTTTATTGTTAAGCCCAAATTTACATCTATGAGGAATCGTTTGATGGGCTTTTTACTGTTCAGCCCAAATTTACATCCGTGAGGAATCAATTGATGGGCTTTTTATTGTTCAGCTCAAATTTACATCATGATGAATCGCTTGATGGGCTTTTTTTATTGTTAAGCCCAAATTTACATCTATGGGGAATCGCTTGATGGGCTTTTTATTGTTCGGCCCAAATTTACATCCATGAGGAGTCCACGTATTGTTATCTTATTACTCATATTTACGCATGCGCCATTTATAAGCTTTTTTATTAAAAAAAAATCCCGAGTTAAATATTGTTGAGATTTAAAAAAACAAGAGCTAAGTTTCACAGCTAAATGCCGATCATTGTAAGAAGTCGAGTTAGATAACAACAAATTTCAAAGCCTGTAAACTAATACTTCACAAACTTAATAGTCCATTCATGTTGCTATCAGTACGAATCATTCAACTTGACAAGCCAAAACTCCTTGCAGGCCTCACCACAACCTTCCAATTGCTATCTTTTAATGCGTTTGAAAGTTTCATACACAATTGCCGGCCAGCCCTGTCTCCCTTCCCCAATATAAACCATCCACTTTGGTGAGTTCACCAAGTGCATCAAGCATTAGCCTTTTCCCTTACACAATGGTTGCTTTCCCTTCTCTTTTTCTTCTTCTATTGCTCAACTTTCATTATGTTGGGGCTTTAGTGACTGAGCTTCCGTTGATCAATCTTCAAACGTACATTGTCCACGTGGAGAAACCAGAGACGACGGATGATCTTGAGAGCTGGCATCGATCGTTCTTACCGNTTTTTATTGTTAAAGCCCAAATTTACATCTATGAGGAATCGTTTTATGGGCTTTTATTGTTAAGCCCAAATTTACATCTATGAGGAATCGTTTGATGGGCTTTTTACTGTTCAGCCCAAATTTACATCCGTGAGGAATCAATTGATGGGCTTTTTATTGTTCAGCTCAAATTTACATCATGATGAATCGCTTGATGGGCTTTTTTTATTGTTAAGCCCAAATTTACATCTATGGGGAATCGCTTGATGGGCTTTTTATTGTTCGGCCCAAATTTACATCCATGAGGAGTCCACGTATTGTTATCTTATTACTCATATTTACGCATGCGCCATTTATAAGCTTTTTTATTAAAAAAAAATCCCGAGTTAAATATTGTTGAGATTTAAAAAAACAAGAGCTAAGTTTCACAGCTAAATGCCGATCATTGTAAGAAGTCGAGTTAGATAACAACAAATTTCAAAGCCTGTAAACTAATACTTCACAAACTTAATAGTCCATTCATGTTGCTATCAGTACGAATCATTCAACTTGACAAGCCAAAACTCCTTGCAGGCCTCACCACAACCTTCCAATTGCTATCTTTTAATGCGTTTGAAAGTTTCATACACAATTGCCGGCCAGCCCTGTCTCCCTTCCCCAATATAAACCATCCACTTTGGTGAGTTCACCAAGTGCATCAAGCATTAGCCTTTTCCCTTACACAATGGTTGCTTTCCCTTCTCTTTTTCTTCTTCTATTGCTCAACTTTCATTATGTTGGGGCTTTAGTGACTGAGCTTCCGTTGATCAATCTTCAAACGTACATTGTCCACGTGGAGAAACCAGAGACGACGGATGATCTTGAGAGCTGGCATCGATCGTTCTTACCGTCGAGTTCGAGTTTGCTATACTCGTATCGAAATGTGATGAGTGGTTTTGCTGCAAGACTAAGTGAAGAACAAGTGAAAGCAATGGAAGAGAAGGATGGTTTTGTGTCAGCAAGGCGTGAAAGGATATTGCAATTGCATACAACGCATACCCCTGATTTTCTTGGTTTGAATCGCCAATTTGGGTTTTGGAAAGATTCAAACTTTGGAAAGGGAGTGATCATAGGAGTGTTGGATGGCGGAATTGCGCCAAGCCATCCTTCATTTGATGATGTGGGAATGCCACCACCGCCACCCAAATGGAAAGGAAGATGCGAGTTTAATTTCTCAGCCTGCAACAACAAGCTTATAGGTGCGAGATCTTTTAATCTCGCAACAAAAGTCTTGAAAGGAGAGACAATGATGGATGACTCTCCTATTGATGAAGATGGTCATGGGACTCATACAGCGAGCACAGCTGCTGGTGCCTTCGTCAAGGGCGCTGAGGCATTGGGAAACGCTAAAGGCACGGCTGTTGGCATGGCCCCTTTAGCTCATCTAGCAATTTACAAAGTTTGCTTTGGAGAAGACTGCCCTGACACCGACATTCTCGCTGCACTTGATGCCGCTATTGAAGACGGCGTCGATGTGCTCTCACTCTCGCTTGGGAGCCCATCGGTTCCATTCTTCCAAGACTTAGTCGCCATAGGTGCATTCGCAGCCATTCAAAAGGGGATTTTTGTGAGTTGCTCAGCTGCTAATTCAGGCCCTTTTAAAGCCACATTGTCCAACGAAGCCCCGTGGATTCTAACGGTTGCAGCCAGCACCATTGATCGAAGAATCAAAGCCGCTGCAAAGCTTGGAAATGGAGAAGAATTTGATGGCGAATCTCTGTTCCAACCAAGCGATTTCCCACCAACATTTTTGCCACTTGTTTACGCTGGTGAGAAGAATCAAACAGCCGCTTTGTGTGGAGAAGGATCATTGAAAGACATCGACGTAAAGGGAAAAATTGTGGTATGCGAAAGAGGAGGAGGAATTGCAAGAATTGCAAAAGGGACTGAAGTCAAGAACGCAGGGGGCGCCGCCATGATCCTCCTAAACCAACAACAAGATGGGTTCAGTACTGAAGCAGATGCTCACGTTCTTCCGGCAAGCCACGTCAGCCACAAGGCGGCGTTGAAGATAAAAGCCTACATAAACTCAACAACATACCCAACAGCCACAATTCTTTTCAAAGGAACCGTAATTGGCGACGACAACTTTTCACCCGCCATAGCTTCTTTTTCATCTCGAGGTCCCAGCGTTGCAAGCCCTGGAATTTTGAAGCCCGACATAACCGGTCCAGGTGTCAGCATTTTAGCCGCATGGCCATTTCCATTAGACAAAAACAGTAACACAAAATCAACATTCAACATAATTTCAGGAACATCCATGTCCTGTCCTCATCTCAGCGGCATTGCAGCTCTAATCAAAAGCTCTCACCCTGATTGGTCACCGGCCGCCATTAAATCCGCCATAATGACAACCGCTGACATAACAAATCTTGAAGGCCAGCCAATTGTCGACGAAAATTTGCAGCCGGCGGATTTGTTTGCAACTGGCGCTGGTCATGTCAATCCATCAAAAGCAGCCGACCCAGGATTAGTTTATGACATTCAACCCGATGATTACATTCCTTATCTTTGTGGATTGGGATACAAAAGTAACGAAGTTGCAACAATTGCCCGTAAACCAATTAATTGTTTGGCAAAACCAAGCATTCCCGAAGGAGACCTCAACTATCCGTCATTTACGGTCGTTTTAGGACCGCCGCAAACATTTACAAGAACGGTGACAAATGTCGGCTGTGGACGTGAAGTTTATACTGCCGTGGTCGAAGCACCGCCGTCCATTTCTGTAACAATCCGACCAAGTAAGATATTCTTCTCAAAGATTAACGAAAAAGTGACATATTCAGTGACGTTCAAGAGAATTGGTTCGATCAGTCCCTCAACAGAATTTGGTAAAGGATATCTCAAATGGGTTTCCGACAAACACGTCGTTAGAAGTCCGATCTCTTTTAAGTTTGCATGAGACCAAAAATTTGCGTCTCCGTATAATAAAAAATTAAACCAATGTGTTGATTTACTAATACTGCAACTAGTTTATATTTATTTACTTTACTTTTATACGAATAATATAGTTTGTTTAATGTAATTAAATCTATGTATACTGGATCAAATTGATTTATGATCCAATTATAAAATAATTAATACGTGTGTGGAAAGATTAGGTTGTTACAACCAACTTATTGAAAAATAAATGAATGATAGTGTCTGTTGTTAGAAGTGTGTATGCGGCTAAGAAAATTAACTCCAACAATTTTTATTTTATTTCATTTTAATGAGATCAATATTTTAAAACCAGCGGAGGGTAATTAAATTTTGAAAATTTGAAGGTTGACCATAATTTTGGCTGGAATTCAATGAATCTCGGCGGGAGTTGACTTGAATAGATTCCGACCAAAAAATACTACAATCATGCTCGTAAGTAGGGGTGGAGATATGGTCTCCTTAAGAATTTGAACCTTGATCTTAAGTAAATAAATTATTGATTTATTAATAAAATTGATTGTATAATAATTTTAGTTTCAAACTTTACACTAAAATTGGATTACAAGTTTATAATCTTTTTCATTCTTAATTCATCTAAAATTTTAACCCAAGCTCATATTCTTATGTATTCGAAAAAGCATGTGATATTTGAAAAACGAATCCCAATAATTAGTCTAACAAAATATATTTACAAAACAATGCAAATTTGTGTTATTTATGTCCTTGATGACGAGCTTAAAATAAATAAATGATTGGTTCCAAATCTAATTGAAACATATTATATAATAACGTCACAAAGTGGTGAGTGGTTGGGACTCCAACTGACAGCAATATTTGTATAAAGTAAAACTATATAATATTTAACCCAAATTGATATAATATTATTCTATGTTCGTGGCTATTTTTAATGTCTCAGAGCTAAGTTCATATATTTTAAAATTTCCAAAAGTGGAAGTACGTATCTTTAGGCCTTTTTTTAGAAATTTGATGGCAGATTCTTCGGGTAATAAAATATAATACAGAGACTGGATCTGAAAATAATAATAATAATAATAATAGTACAATAATAAATGCAAAATAGCAATGATAATGAATAAGAATTAAATAAAGCTATAATATAAAGTTTATAAAGTAAATAATTCTAAAGTCAACAGTTTGAACTGGAAGGCGCCCAAGAGAGACCTTGGAAACTGGTGGTGGTTATAAATAGAGGCTCATTTTTGCTTCAAAATCCATCCATCTCTGTGTGTCTTTTGGGTGTCGTAAAACATGAATGACAATGTTGGATCCCCATTTTCTTACGACTTGGGAGAAGAACTGTTCCCTCTCCCTTCACTTTCCTGCATAGATATTCCTGTTCCTCAGTTTCCCTCCATCTCTCCCTTGGACAACAATAAAAGTGGTACTCAAAAGCCCAAAAATGGCCGCCGGAAAAACCCACCGGCCAACAGTTCCGATGATATTGGCGATATGAACCCCAACGAACACAAAAAGAAGAAGATTATGCACAGAGATGTGGAGCGGCAGAGAAGGCAAGATATGGCTTCTCTTTACGCCACTCTTCGCTCACTTCTCCCTCATGAATATCTCAAGGTAAACACGCCCACCTTATCTCATTATTCTACCTTTGTTTCTCCTCCCCCGCCCCAACCCACAAATTAACATTGCCTTTTCTATAGGGAAAACGGTCAATATGTGACCATATGCTGGAAGCGGTGAAGTACATTCGACATATGCAGAGCAGGATTCAAGATTTGTCTAATAAAAGAGATGAGCTGAAAAGGGTGTCTGACAAAAATCCAGTGGCTACCATGGTGGAGACCCTTGATTCCTCTAAAAGGGAGTCGGTGTTGGTGAGGGCCAGAAACGAATCGGGAGGAGTTCAAGTTGTTTTAAACACTGCCACCCAACACAACCTCCCTGTTTCCAACATTCTTCGAGATTTAGCCACCGAAGGGCTCGAAATCCTTAGCTACATTTCCACCAAAGTAAATGACAGCTTCATTCACACCATCGAATGCCAAACTCTTGTTGATTCCAACCATACTCCAAGTATCGACGTGTCTGAATTGCAACATAAGTTAATGAATTTGGAATATTTTCTTTCCAATTAGAACTATTGGGAAAAAAATTTCAATGTCGTTTCTATATCCAATAATATAAAAGTATCATTAGTCATATTATATCAATCTCTTATTTTTTCCATGTGATTTTCTCCTATCTTAAATAAGATTTATTAGTCACACAAAATACAAAAATCTTGGACACAAATTAGAAATATGCATAGTTGATTTTATTAAGCAATGAACATGTTCTGGTTTAAGAAAATAATAACCATAGACAAGAAATAATACTTTCACTCTAAATCCTAAGCTTTTTGGTCAACAAACTTTCAATCCAATGCTTACGCAAATCGTCTCCAAGAAAGGGAGAAAATTATAAATATATATTTATTATCGTGGAGTGAAAGTGGAAAATAAATTATAAATTAAATAATAAATATTTGTATTTTTTGTTTCCATACACATTATACATTTTGTCATTTCTTATTGTCAAGTCGAGTAATAATCCCGACACGTTTTAGAAGCAGAGGGCCATGCCCTGCTATGTAAACGCTGGGTTTGAAGTTTTTTTTTTTATATAATTTACATGTTTAAATACAACTAATGTACAAATTAAAACATAACACAAGGACGTGCAACTATTACACATTAAAATCCTCTTGGATTGTATTTATGAATATTTCCACAATTTTAATTATGTTACGATTAAATTGATATGCTAGCATTATTAAGTTATATAATATAGATAGATATATTAAACAAAAGAGTGCATTATTAAGCTATATAATACCGACCCAAATTGAAAAAAAAAAAGCTACATTGTTATTTAATAGATGATGTGGCACACTTTTCAATGCCTCACCCATCTCCCTCTCATTATTTAATACAATTATTTTAGCACACATTTAAAAATAAATTTTTAATACCTCTTTCGATATTATAAACCTTTAAAGAAAACTTTTTTTAATAAAATATATTATCATGAAATTTGCATGTATTAAAAAGAAAAAAAATATGTTACATGAGGTGTTATCTTTATTGGTTATTAAAATAAGTTTCTTTTTCTTTCGCTATAAAATAACGCGGTTTTATTGTATTGAAATATAATTTAAATTGATGGGTTTAAAATGTATAAATTAAATAAATAAATAAAAGTGAAAGTACAGTCAATAATTGAATGCATGTGTATGGGAAGCGGCCGACCATTGCTTTTCACTTCACTTTTTTTGTGTTTCTACTACGTCGGTAATTAATTCATTTACCAGACTACGGATTTAATTAATTATTTTAACACTCTTTTACTCATACATCTCCTTAATTTAATGTATATTACTCTTTATTTAGTTAGATGCGCATCTTAAGGCATACACTTAGATCTTAATTGAATTTCTATTAATCTTAGGGATTAAAGTATTGAATTTCTATTTTCTTTTATTTATGCTACAAATTTATTAATCTTACTCCCATTTGATTTGAGTTTTCATTTCTTCAAAAATACATAATTATTTTCATTTTTTTTTTCACTAAATTAAAAAAAAATGTTCGATTTTTTAAAATATCGATAACAAAAATAAAAAATTTATAAGTAAAAGAGTGTTTATAGACTTAAATTTTAATTTAATTAACGTTTAAAAATTTGTAAGTTTTCACCCGTAGATTTATTTTTTTTAACCTCATGGACCACGTTAACTTACAAATAGTTATTATTATAAATATATTCAACGTACAATTCATTAACTAGTTTCGTTATTAACACGTAACCTATTAAATTATGTCAAGACAATTTTTTTTAATATATATTTTAATGATTAATCAATTTTTTACATTTTTTTTTCAGATACAATCTAATTTATTTATTTTATAAAAGGGGTGAGACATTAATGAAACATATTCCAAGTTTTTGAGTGAAAACCCATGTGGGAGAGCACAGCATCACGTGACAATAAACTTCATGCAATCAAACTATATATTAAATGAATTGCATTTAAATAGTTTGTAGAATAGCCTTTAATATTATTCATTCTGTCATGTTACAAGTCTACCCTCTAAACCTATATAATTATATTTGGTTAATTAATTAATAAGTTATTTTCATAGATCCGTTTATTATCTACGTCACTTCAAAAACATATTAATAATTATAAGATTAAGTAATTTTACACAACATCCTTTAATAATATAATAACATGCCACATCAGCCTTCATCAATGTAAGTCAAATGACTGATAATTATTTTAAAAAATAAAATAACAAATATCTTATTAGAAATTCGTCAATGTTATACCATAGTGATGTTGTTAAAGAAATGTGCACCTTATTGGTATGGATAATATCTTTCAATTCATTTATTCTCGTGATCACTCTTATTCGGATGTGGTTTCAATTCATTTATGTATCTTTCATTTACTCGGATGTTACAATATCTTTTCAACTAAGTTATATGTTGCGAATTCAACTTATAAATAATTGTTACACGGGTGATATATACTATTACAAAGTTGTCATTAAAATTTTTTAAAAATCATTTTAATAAATCAAACACATTTAAAAGTATAAGACTAGATATTTAAAAATGATAAAAAGTAGTTTTAACTATTTTAAAAACTAATTTATGTCAGATAAGACTGAAAAATGGAGAGAAATGAAGAGTTGGGCCTCCTGAGTTGAGCATTTACGGCCCAAGCCTATGGTCACGTGGCCTTCACAAGCCCACGGTTGAACCACTTTTAGCATTCTCGTGTTTTTATTTTTATTTTTTTTTTAAATTAAGGTTTAACTTATTAAAAAAAAAACTGCCACGTGTAAGAAAAACTAACTTAAATTTATCAGCATAACAACTTGAACCTAGCTCCATTGACAAACATTGTATTCTCTAATCTTTTGGTCAAAATATTTATTTATGGAAGTTTCTCATATTATTCTTTAAATGTAAAATTAAATCTAATAATGTATATAAAAAGTAAATACATATATTCTAGAAAATACAGAAATTTTATCCTTTGTCATGCATCTATCATTAATTTTTAAAAAAATATTGTATTTTGTCTAAAATTTCAATTTTTTTTTATCAATTGCATATAAAAAAAAATTAAAATTGATGCGAAGTATTTGATTTTTTTTTTTCTCTTAAAGGCCTCGCACGCGAGAGAAACATCATTATCATGTTCCACACTCCTAAATCATTCCAATTTGCCTACCTTTCCCCCCTGTTTGACTCCATCCTCAAATCTCTAGACCATTATTCTTTTTTTTAAAATTAAACGCTTCAAGTACAAGAAATTATCATCGTCTTACCCCATTTTATATCAATTTTAAGATTTTGATCCATTTTTAGGAATGGTTGATGTTCTTTAACTTTATTACTTAACTTATAATCAAACGTTTGGTAACCTTCTATTTGGATATTACTAATAACATTTAAATGTTACTTAGGAAGTGAAGCTTAAATAAAAGTTATAGCTAAAGCAAAAGGCTCTATATATATATATATAATTCAACTATAAAATAATGCAACAAAGACAACTTTTCCTTTCCCTTTTCTCTTTTCTCTTCCTTACAGCTCACTCAGAGAACCTCCCAGATCAAACCAGTTTCATTTCCTCTTACATCTAACAGATTTAACTAAGGGGAAGGAAGGAAAAGCTGCTTCCTTCGCATCGCCATTCAACGAGAGCTCTTCTTTTGATACATTCCCATAAGAAAACCAGCAAAAGACCGCACCAAAACAGCCCTTCAAACCCATTTTCCGATGGGCTTCTTCTTCTTTTTCTTCTTCTTCTCGTCGGCCTCATCAATGGCGTTCCTCAAAGCTCAGCCCCACAAACTCCAATCAACCCATCTCCTCGATCTTTACATCAGAGATTACACATTCAAGTCCCTTGACAACACAATCAAAACAGGGACACTTCACAACGTCCCATTGCCCCAAAATTTCTCCGGCGTCAACGTCGACACGGCCAGGTTCCGATGCGGAAGTTTACGGCGGTACGGCGCCAGGGTGAAGGAATTCCATCTGGGTGTCGGCGTTTCTCTGAACCCATGTGCGGAGAGGATAGTGATCATCCGACAAAATTTGGGCTCCAATTGGTCCTCCATTTACTTCAACAACTACCATTTAACTGGCTACCAATTAGTGTCTTCAATTTTGGGGCTTTTGGCTTATAATTCCGGCTATTACAGTAATAGTTCCAGTTCCGCTGTTCCATTTGAGGTCGGAATATCCGCCGGAGAAAAACCCATCACGATAGACTTCAGAAACTCGACGAGAATGGAGAATGTTTCGGGAATGAGGCCAATTTGTGCGAGCTTTGAGAGGGATGGGAGAGTGACTTTGGCGAAGGAAATTTCGCCATTGATATGCTCTGTTTTGAGACAGGGCCATTTTGGGTTGGTAGTGGAGGAGCCAGAGCCGGTGGAGCTGAAGAAAAAGGAGCGGCCGTGGAAGGTAGCGATCGGGAGCTCGATTGGGGCGGCGATCGGAGCGTTTCTGTTGGGGTTGCTTTTGGTGGCGATGTTTGTTAGGGTGAAGAAGAGGACGAGAATGGAGGAGCTGGAAATTAGAGCGTACGAAGAGGAAGCTCTGCAGGTTTCAATGGTCGGACACGTCAGAGCTCCGACCGCTCCGGGGACTCGAACTTTGCCGTCGATCGAACATGAATATTTGCCACCGTCTCGTCGACGCTGAGATTTGAAGGTGTTTTTGGTCAGTTTTAGAGCTATATTCTTTTTGTAACATTACTAAAATGAAGATTTTTATTGTACATTTGGAATTGATTTGCGAACACAAACACAACTTGTTTGGATTTCGCTCCTTCTACATGTTTCTGTTTTACAGATTTTTAGTGAAAATTTTAGCTTCAATCGATCTACCAGGACCAAATTTAGATGTTTTTTTTATTTATTTTAGTTTCAAGATTATCAAATTTTCTAAATATGTGTTAGTCATATGATTAATCAAATATTTTTTTTTTTTTGTGTTTGGTTGAGATGAACAAATGCTTTTATTTAAAGTTACGAAACATTATATTTCCACCATTTTGAAATCATTTCAAGCGTGGGAAGAAAATTTTCTTTTTTATTTTTTTTTTCTTTGAATTTTATCATTTTAACTCACCCTTATGAATTGTCTCTACTTATAATTCTATGAAATATTCAATTATAATCTATATTTAGTTTAATTTAGTTCAGCATAATTAAATTTCATAAATGGTTCACTATGATACTAATCAAATGTTTCTATTCTTATACCATACTAACTCACCATTAGGTTGGTTTGGTCTAGCCTGAACCTAAAAAGGTCCAAATTAGGCTTGGGCTCAACCTTAGTGGGCTTAATTACACAGTTTGGTTGGGCTGAGCGCTGACCCAATTTTCAATAATCAATCCTTAAATTTGGTTCATTCCGTTTAGGATGGATTTCCATATACTCATTGGATTAGTAAATTTGTTTTAAGAAACAATAATTTAAAATTTTTCTTAACTCAATGTTATTAAGATTTATTAAAACTTACGTAAGTTATTTTAAAATTTGGATATTGTTATTAATTTAAATTAATAAAATGTTGGATTATAAAGTTTATTTTAATTAAAAACTATGATATTTGGATTATAAAAATATATATGGTTTGTCCGATAATCGTGACTTGATTAGGTATCCAAATAATTCAAATGGACCGGTCCATGTGTCAACTTGCTCTAAAAAATATAATCAATATGACGTAAAACTTTCCTACCATATATATCCGTTATATCAACAATAATTAAAAACGATCTATATCATTTAATACGGTAGATCGATTGAAACATGAAAATTAGAAATAATAAATTTAAACGTTATCCGGTCAAACACAATAGACTTTGAGTAGTAAGTAATGATATTAACAAACAAAACTTATGTCGGCGTAAGCAGATAAAACAATTCTACTTTTTTTAATCATTTATCGTAAGTTCCAAATTTCACTTTTGTGCTTTAACGTCGCATACGTTTCTAAAACACTATTAATTAAAGAAAAAGTAAACTTGTTTTTTTGCGTCACACTAATATTTCTTGTAAATTAATTTTCTTTGTTCTCTTCCTCGTCATTTGGATGGGAACATTTACCAACATCGCTTAGATAATCCAAACGACAATACCACTCATTAGTTAACATACTATACTACAAATAAATCTCAACTTAATTGAACAGTTCACTAAAGAAAAAGGCGACATTTTGAATCAAGCCATTTTGAAAATATAAAGGCAGTTTCAGTAATGTGAGAATAATTTAGGGTGGTAGGTTAGTAAAGTTTTGATATCAAAATTTGAAGATGTATTTAGTGAGAAAAAGGAAAAAGTAAAATGGTAAAATGAGAAAGAATGAAAATAATGGGTATGGACCCAATTGCCAAATAAAGGGTAACCTTGTAAAAGAGGAATAAAAACCGTAGGTGGTCACACTCTTATTTCCGTGCCTTTAAAAATGGCCTTGACCCTAAATTTCAAGGCTTCACATTAATGATTCAACCACCTACCTCCGTAACAGCTTGACATAAAAATCATTAACTTAATATTAATTTATTCTACTCTCTTGTTGTTTGTTTAAAAGTTTCACAAGTCAGACATTTGATACAGATAGTTTCGATGTATCTATAGCAACATAGTTGTTCAAGTGGTGATACTGCTTAAATTTATGCACAAACCACCCTCGAAAGCGAGATGTTCGCACACAGGTTTACCATGCATATAAAATCAATGGGTTTGAGTTAAAAGGTATGAGAAATCCTTGGTTTTGTCTACACATATGAGCATTTATGGGATTTGTTTTTCTTTTGACCAATTTGTAAGGAAGAAATGGACAAAAAAAATGAAAATCGCCTCAAGAGATTAGTGTCGGAAGTACACGTTTGAGCCTTTTATTGGGCTGCATGTTAATTTCCGTTTCAAAGGCTTGTCTGACCTTCCGGCCCAAATTCCAAGCCCATTAATTACAGGATTCTACTACTCCCTTGCATTTTTATCCTTGGATAAACCCTAATTATACCATTTCTCTCTCTCTCTGTTTTTTTTTTTTAAAGAATTCGTTAAAATTTGTTTACAAAAGGTTGACGTGTAATTAAATTATTTAATTAATATATGATAACATGTGACCATACCACTTGTATACCCCTCTTGAGAAATTAGAATAATAATAATAATTTAGTGATTTATTCACTGTTGTTATAAAAAAATTAACCAAAGCTTATATGAAAGTTACCTAAACATTTAATGCATCAAGGATAAACTTGAGAATCCCAAAAAACAAACATTCNTATATCATTTAATACGGTAGATCGATTGAAACATGAAAATTAGTAATAATAAATTTAAACGTTATCCGGTCAAACACAATAGACTTTGAGTAGTAAGTAATGATATTAACAAACAAAATATATGTCGGCGCAAGAGGATAAAACAATTCTACTTTTTTTAATCATTTATCGTAAATTCCAAATTTCACTTTTGTACTTTAACGTCGCATACGTTTCCAAAACACTATTAATTAAAGAAAAAGTAACNATTTTTTTTTTTTTTTTCAAACATAACCCACAGTTGACTTTTATTTAATGGTAAANAATATTTCTTGTAAATTAATTTTCTTTGTTCTCTTCCTCGTCACTTGGATGGGAACATTTACCAACTTCGCTTAGATAATCCACACGACAATACCACTCATTAGTTAACATACTATACTACAAATAAATCTCAACTTAATTGAACAGTTCACTAAAGAAAAAGCGCGACATTTTGAATCAAGCCATTTTGAAAATATAAGGCACTTTCAGTAATGTGACAATAATTTAGGGTGACAATAATTTAGGGTGGTAGGTTATTAAAGTTTTGATATCAAAATTTGAAGATGTATTTAGTGAGAAAAAGGAAAAAGTAAAATGGTAAAATGAGAAAGAATGAAAATAATGGGTATGGACCCAATTGCCAAATAAAGGCTAACCTTGTAAAAGAGGAATAAAAACCGTAGGTGGTCACACTCTTATTTCCGTGCCTTTAAAAATGGCCTTGACCCTAAATTTCAAGGCTTCACATTAATGATTCAACCACCTACCTCCGTAACAGCTTGACATAAAAATCATTAACTTAATATTAATTTATTCTACTCTCTTGTTGTTTGTTTAAAAGTTTCACAAGTCAGACATTTGATACAGATAGTTTCGATGTATCTATAGCAACATAGTTGTTCAAGTGGTGATACTGCTTAAATTTATGCACAAACCACCCTCGAAAGCGAGATGTTCGCACACAGGTTTACCATGCATATAAAATCAATGGGTTTGAGTTAAAAGGTATGAGAAATCCTTGGTTTTGTCTACACATATGAGCATTTATGGGATTTGTTTTTCTTTTGACCAATTTGTAAGGAAGAAATGGACAAAAAAAATGAAAATCGCCTCAAGAGATTAGTGTCGGAAGTACACGTTTGAGCCTTTTATTGGGCTGCATGTTAATTTCCGTTTCAAAGGCTTGTCTGACCTTCCGGCCCAAATTCCAAGCCCATTAATTACAGGATTCTACTACTCCCTTGCATTTTTATCCTTGGATAAACCCTAATTATACCATTTCTCTCTCTCTCTGTTTTTTTTTTTTAAAGAATTCGTTAAAATTTGTTTACAAAAGGTTGACGTGTAATTAAATTATTTAATTAATATATGATAACATGTGACCATACCACTTGTATACCCCTCTTGAGAAATTAGAATAATAATAATAATTTAGTGATTTATTCACTGTTGTTATAAAAAAATTAACCAAAGCTTATATGAAAGTTACCTAAACATTTAATGCATCAAGGATAAACTTGAGAATCCCAAAAAACAAACATTCTATATTTTGACTAAAAAAAGGACAGATTTTTTTTTTTTTTTTCAAACATAACCCACAGTTGACTTTTATTTAATGGTAAAATTTGAAGATAAAAATTGATTGTAAAATTGAAAAGAAAAGAAAAACAAAAGGAAAAAAAAAAGAAAAAAAAAAAAGAGAAAGGCATCTTATACCTACCAATTAAGTAAAGATATTATATTTATATTTTAATTTGTCTTTTGCGAAAAAATAAAAACAAAAACAAAAACATAAAGGTGGAGATTCAAATCTCTGATTTTATCGTGAAAAATTACATTTGACGTTTATGTTATAACTTTTTAGAAGCAGGCTATTTAACAATTTCAATATAGTTCGAGCAATTAAGATATTATATTTTGGACTAAGAAAAAAAAGAGGATTAATAAGAAATGAATTTAGTAAATGGAGGGTTGATGCAATAATATTGGGAGGGGGGGATGTGGGGGTTATTAAATAGGAATTAAAGTAAGGAGTAGTGTTAGAGTGTTAGAGTTGGGTTGGGCCAATAAAAACAGTTAAACCCAATGGAAAGTGGCAGTAGCCACGTAGATTTCCCGGGAAAAAGCCTTACCTTTTACCTATGTTCTTTTTTTTTTTATGTTTTGTTTTTTTTTTTTTTTTTTTTTTNTTTTTTTTTTTTTTTTTTTTTTTTTTGCCGGGAACATCCCCGCTGTCAAAATGTCTCTCTCCGTCTTCCTCTCCGTCTATTACAACCCCTCTTCTCCCTTTTACTCACCATGTTCCCTTAGTCTCTCTATTTCCTCTCTATTTCTCTCTGTCCCTATCTCTCTCTCTCTCTCTCTCCAATTCCTTTCAGATCTCTTCCATTGATCCTCCAATGGAAGATCAACCCATTCCTCAGAGGACCCAACAATCATCTTCCAGGCCTTCTCCTTCTCCTTCTTCTTCCTCCAATTCCTCATCCTCCCACCTCAATTTGCCCCCTTCAATGTCCCGAGCCCCTCATTCTCTTGAAACCCTAACCCCATCTCGCCAAATTGACCGCATGATCAATATTAATCACCATTTGTCGCCTTCCAGAGCTATCTACTCCGATAGGTTCATTCCCAGTAGATCTGGTTCCAATTTTGCCTTCTTTGATATTTCCCCTGTCTCCAATTCCCACTCCGATGCTCGGGAAGATACTTCCTCTGCCTACGTTACCCTTCTTCGCACCGCTTTGTTTGGCCCTGATGCTGGAGTAGTTCCTCCTGCTACTCCCGAGAAGAGAACCTCCCCAATGTCCCTTCCCAATCATAATATTTTTCGCTACAAGACGGAGACCAGGAGGTCAATGCACTCCCTCTCGCCTTTTGGCTTTGATAATGCAGCTCCTGGGATTAATCCTAGTCCGGTTAAGACTCCACGGAAGGTTCCTCGATCGCCTTATAAGGTGATTTTTGTTTTTCTTTAACGCGGATTTGGGGTTGATTGGTCTTTGGATTTTATAACGTGTTTCTTTCTTTCTTCTCCTTCTCTGCATTCTTAGGTCTTGGATGCACCTGCTTTGCAAGATGATTTTTATCTGAATCTTGTGGATTGGTCTTCGCATAATGTCCTGGCTGTTGGGTTGGGTAATTGTGTTTATCTCTGGAATGCTTGTAGTAGCAAGGTAACCCTCTGCCTGCCCTTTGATTTCTGTTTCCTATTCGTGGATTGACCGATCTGTGATATCTTTCATTACAAGTATAAGATAGTTTTAGATTCTTAGAATTAGTCTGAATGAACTATATTTTATGCATGTAATGGATGTTTAGTTATTAAGCAGCATTATTTTTGCAGGTCACCAAGTTATGTGACTTGGGAATTGATGACAGTGTGTGTTCAGTAGGCTGGGCACAGCGTGGAACTCATCTTGCTGTTGGCACTAGCAATGGTAAAGTACAGGTTAGTGATGATGAGTTAACTCTATGCATGTTCTTGCATGGGAACTTCAATTTGTTCTTTTGTTCTTTCAGCTCTTGTGGAAGTTTAATATTTGAGAATTGCATAACTGAGATTCCGATGGATATGATTATGTGCCTGCTTTCAGTGTTGATTAACCCGTTCATCTCTCTAGATTTGGGATGCATCACGCTGTAAAAGGATCAGGACCATGGAGGGCCATCGATTACGAATCGGGGCCTTAGCTTGGAGCTCATCTCTTTTATCATCTGGTAGCCGGGACAAGAGTATTCTTCAGAGAGATATTCGGGCTCAGGATGATTTTGTGTCTAAACTTTCTGGCCATAAATCAGAGGTGATGCTTACAGACATGTTATTTCTTCCTGGCTCCCACTAAACTTCAGGATCATTTTAGTATTGCCATATTATGTTTCGCATTGGATCTTCTTAGGGTCATTATACTCTGTCTCTTGTTTTTCTTTTACCGGTTTCTTAGCCAGAGAGTGCAACTGTTGTATTGTAGGTTTGTGGATTGAAATGGTCATATGACAACCGTGAATTAGCATCAGGAGGGAATGATAACAGAGTACGATATACTGCTGCTTTCTTTCATCTTGTATATCAGCTTGTTTTTCCTTCTTCCATGATGATTGATATTTGTTGTGATCTGCTTTCAGTTATTTGTTTGGAATCAACATTCAACCCAACCAGTACTTAAATTTTATGAGCACACAGCAGCTGTAAAAGCTATAGCATGGTCTCCTCATCTTCATGGACTACTTGCATCAGGAGGTGGAACCGCAGATCGATGTATTCGTTTTTGGAACACCACCACTAATACACACTTGAGCTGCATGGATACTGGAAGTCAGGTAATTGATGTTTATTTCCTTTCTTTTGTAACATATTTTCCATGTTTTGTTCTGTGATTCAAGCTTGGTTAGATGGAATGTGCCAACCTCCAGCTAAAGTAATTCTAGAATTGTTTGTTCAAGATGGAGATCAAATGCCGGCATGATTAATTTTTCTTGATTACTGACTTCTTGCTAATATTTGATCATAATAAGGGAGACTTTCTGGAGNAAAAAAAAAAAAAAAAAAAAAAAAAAAAAAGGTTGGTTGGACGCCCTTGAATTTCTATTATTCCCAACCTGGTATATGCTGTTTGGTTTCATCAAAATAATTCAATTTGAGGTAGTTGTTGACGTGTCTGCTATCAAGACTTGTCTTAATCTCCTTATACCCATTTGATTCTGAAGTTTGGATTTATCACTGAAGAACCTAGATGGGATATAAGTTATCTGGGGACTAATTGTTGATTGGCCTTACTTCATTATCAAAATTTGAGATAAACCATTTTCGTTTCATGTGACAGGTATGCAATCTGGCATGGTCTAAGAATGTTAATGAACTTGTTAGTACTCATGGATTCTCCCAAAACCAAATAATAGTCTGGAGATATCCAACTATGTCCAAGGTCCGTTGGGCTTGTCCCTTTTCCTCTGTAGACCGTAGACATATTGTGTTGTTTCATAATCTAACTTGAGTTTATGCCCTTGTGAAGTTGGCAACACTGACTGGCCATACATTCAGAGTTCTTTATCTTGCTATATCCCCTGATGGACAGGTAGCTTATTGACTCACTTCCTTTCCTGATCTCATATGGATGATTTACTTGTTTTTTTGATCGAATTCTTTTCCCTTGCAGACCATTGTAACTGGAGCTGGTGATGAAACTCTAAGATTTTGGAATGTCTTCCCCTCCCCAAAATCTCAGGTAAAGAAATTATCCTGTCCATTTGCATATGATGTGAAATTACATGTGATATCTTGTATCCCTTGAATGTAGTCTTTTCATTGACATCGCTTTCTGAATCAGATCAAGATAAGTTTATAGTTAGACAAAATCAAGAGCTGCTATTGAGCTGTCTTGAACATTTTCAGCATTTTAAATGATATCTTCGCACATGTTTGTCTGACGTTGTTCTTGGGATCCTTATGGAAAGGAATTCTCTTCTGTTCCATTTCATTGTCAACTCAATCTCACATATGGGTTTAAATTATACTGCAGAACACAGAGAATGAAATCGGAGCGTCCTTCCTTGGACGAACCACAATTCGTTAACGGTCGAGGAATCGTTCGGTCAGCACTTATAACACATACCCTTCAAATTTCTTGCACCATCTTTTTTTGAGGAATAAAGACAAGGATTTTGTCACACTGGTTTAAAAAGATTCAAAGTGAAGAACTTAACCAAATCTGGTCTGCAATAGCCAGAAATCGAAGCTACATGAGATCTGAGAAAGCTATAGATGAAAATGGAAGTAATGGATTTTGCAAGAGTGTTACAGGGGAGGAGATGGTCTGAAATCTCCCTTATTATCTTCCCCCACTTCAATACAAATATATATATATATATATATATATATATATATATATATAGTTTAGTAAATAATCACCCAATATTTTGATCATTACTTCCGTGACTTGTAAATTTAAGAGAGGAGAGAATATTTATTCATATGATTCATTCATAGATATTGGGGTATAATTCATGTACATATGTATTATTCTTTTCCATTATAGTTTCAAATCTTAAATTTCTTTCATGGGACTGATAATTATTCAATATTATAAGAAATCAAGGAGAAAGTGTGGAAATTTAGAAATAATTTAGTTATTATTATTATTATTATAAATGTCTCGTTAAAACACACGATAAAACGACCACAAAGATTAACGAATTAAAATCGAAACTATAAAACATACCGAAACGATGATCGCGAAAGAATAGGAGCAAACGAAAGGTCTATATTGTATAATGTGAAGTATTTACATTTAAGCATAAGCCCCAGCCAAATCAATCAGGTACTCTCCAACTCATTTTTGGGTGACCATGAAATGGAAGGGATGGTTGGGAAGCAACAAGAGCAGTCTTCTTGGCAAGGTTTGGGCCGCTCCATTTGGCCCATATCCCATATGGGCTCATCTGAATTGGACCCATCCAGTCCAGCTGAAGGTGGGGCTGGATTCTTGAGTGGGCCCCAGCATTCAACTTTGTTGAATTCTGGGATCTTCGAATGGAAATAAACCCAGACCAACGCGTCCTGTAATTCTGGGTAATTGTTGAACAAGTCCACATCTCCATGGACAAATGCATTCAGAACCTGCAATTATTAGGGGGTAAGGTAAAACGGTAGAACCCAACAGCCCGTTCTAGACTTCAATTATGTCCAAAATAATGAGTGCGTCCTTAATGAACCTAAAATGAAAACAGAGAGAGAAGTAAAAGGAGATCACCACAGGGAGTTCTTTGCGGAAGATGAAGTATCTGAGATTAGCACAGAGATCTAAAAGAAAATGGCCGCCGCTGATATGGCAATGAACATGAAGCGACATCTTTCCCTTCACCTTCTTCCACTCTCCCACCACTTCATCTCTCTGTAGCCAATTATACCATCCTTGCAGCTGCATTTTTAATCCATCAAACCACAAATTTACCATTTTTTTACTTTATTCTTAGTTAGATCTATGTAAAACTTGCCACTTTTGGATCATTTATTCAACGACTTGTCTCTCATTAGTAGTATCAATATTACGTTGAAATTTTCATTCTGGGTTACTCGCGGAATCTATAAATCGAAAAGGGGGAACAAAAAAAAGGGGTTACCTGAGAGTTGTTAATGGTCTGAGAAATAGCGAGAGTAAGTTTAGAGGTAATATCGCTATGTGTAAGCGTGTAAGTCCTGGGAAATTTTCCAGGATGCTTCTTCTCATCCACTCCTAAAAACAGAACCTTCAACTTGGAAGCTTCAAATATGGCCGGCCCAAACAGCCTCGCTACCTGATCAACAAATCAAAACAAAACCCATCTTCAAAAATCCATTCTTTAATCAAAAATGAAAACGAAAAGAAGCAGAAATCTCGCATACAGGAACCATGGCATGGTTCTTCTTCTTGGACTTGCGTTTAGAAGGAAACAGAGAGGAATTCTGATATGGGTTTGAAGGAGCAAGAAGAACAGAAGAATTCGCCGTCAAACCCCTCATTTTTGTTTGTTCTTCTGTGATTCTCCGATGGCGTTTGCTTTTGGGGATCGAGTTGCAGAATTAGGTCCAGAAAGTCGGGAGTTGGTTCGTTGAAAAAGAAAAGCTCTGGAATGGTATTGCAGAAAAACAAGGCTTCTACGAAACAAAAGGGAAAAAAAGAAAAAGAAAAAGAAAAAGAATAAATTAGGGGCTTCTTTTTCCTTGTGTGTGTATTGGTTTGGTGTAATCCAGAAATCTGGAGAATTAGAAGCGTGTCGGAAAAGAATTGCGTTGCCCCTCGCGGTTGCTTCAAGCACGCCACTCCCAGCGCTCAAGTAAGCTTCCAGCTCCTCCACCTTCTTACGTGGACGGCTGCTTAAACGACAGCGTTACCATAATTGACTTTAATTTCCTCCAATCACAATCCTTCATTAATTTACCCGCAAACCTTTTATTTCTTTTCTATTTTAGTGTACCGATATGTTTTCCTAAATTGCTACTTTATTTTTATTTTTTATTTTCTCCTGTGTATTATTATTTAGCTGAATTGCCTCAAATCATCGAAATCTAAAACTTTAATTTATTTATTGGATAAAATTGAAGGTTTAGAAATAAACAAGATTTTATAAGAGTATTGATAAATAATGTAATTTTAAAACATTGGTTTCTTGTTATATTTTTATTTATTAAGTAATTTAATGTTTTTCTTTTTTTTCGTTTTAAACGTGGACGTCCCTACCTTTACAATTATTTAAAATTAAAATCAATAAAGTGAATTTATTTTAAATTAAATCATGGTGGGATCGTCTACCATTTCAATATCTCACATGCAACCAAGCACGAATAAGATTCTTACCCCACTCTCAAGATTGTATGTTTCTACCTAAACTTTCCATACCTATATCTCTATTTCGGGAGAAAGATTAAATTCATAATTGATATGTGATGGCCTTTACATCCCGCTCTAACATGATCATATTACTTACTCCTTGTTTTTATAAAATTATCTCCACAAGTATACGAATCATTTTAACATGTTCACTCAAAGTGTCACGTCAAAGCTATTACTATTGTTTGAGATGCGAAATCTCGTCTTCTCCTCTAATAAAAAGAAACAACAATTGCTCCGTTTGAGTTAAACTATCAATACGAACAAAGTAATCAAAAACAATTTATCCTAACAACTTTCTGTCTTTGTTGTTTAGTGTGCTTGGCCACAAAGTATTTTACAACGTTATTCCCGAGCCAAATACTATTGAATTATTAATCACGGGATGGAATTGAAAGACTTTTGTTTCTAAGCTAAAATATCAATCAGCATTTTAAAACCTAAAATTCTAAATATTGAACTAAAAAAAAATCGGTTAAAAATGTTCTAATAGATAAAATGAAGTCCGGCCTAAAATTCGGAATAGCACATAATGGACCGACATTCTCCAACATCTTATTTCTTGATTCTAAAGTGAAGATTATTCTCTTTTCAATTCTTTTAAACTCGTGACCATTCTCGAGCTAATTTTAGCTGATATAATATATAGTTTTGAAAGGAAAAAAAAATAGTTAATGTATAAATAAGAAATTTGAGGGTTTAATTGGCGGAGGTCATTGTCATGAATCAATCTGAAGGACACCCAATTTTGGGTAAAATCCTAATTTCCAAATTAGGGTTCAACTTTTGGGAGCTTCAATATCTGTGTACGATACTGCACATGGGAGAGAAAAGCCCATAACCCTAACTTAACTTAATTATGATTTCATTAAACCACCAAATTTCCACATTTTTTTTTAAAGCAAAGTAACCATAAAAAGAGAAACACAAACATGTTATGCACTGAAACCACATGGAAAAACCAAGTACAAAACAACATTATCCGACAAGGAACACTTCCTAAATATACAGATAGTTTGATTCCTCGTAACAGTATTTAATCAAACATTTTATCAGAAACCAATTTTTTTGGTTTCACTTTTAGTGTTAATACTGCATGTAAAAAACTCACCTTTTTTTGGGGTTCAACACAAAGCTTGTGTCTTTATTAAGTGGGTTGATTGTGAAGATATCTACACAGGAAGCCACTGCCGCCTCTTCTATCTGATGGCCCTATGAACAGTTGGGTCTCAACATCCATGGCCTCATCTTGGTGCTTCCATTCACTTCCAACCTGAAAAAACATTCATTTTCTTGTTTGAATTTTATGGATTATTTGTACGAGGAACAGTTCTAAGGAAATTGACATTAATCAAAACAAAAAAGATTGCTTAACCTTTTTCAAGAGAGCTGCATTTTCTTCCAGCAACATTTTCTCCTATTCACCAAATCAAAATTCAAATCACCAATAGTTTTAATTCATTTATGTAAATAATGTAATGAAAATTACCTCTTCCTTCAGCTTCGTAATTTCTTCCTTCAGTAATTGATACTGAAATTGAAACAAAATAAGAACAAATCTAAAAAGGGGAAATGTTTTAGAATCTGAGACATGAATGTACCTTTCTTGACCTAATTTTTGTTAAGCTTCTTTCAATTTGCCTTTCAAGCTGCTGCAACTCTTCCATGGAGCACAAATCCAAGCTATCTCCCATCAATTTTCTGTACTATTTCATGAGAGCTTCAGCATGTTTGTAGATTAATAAATATGTANTTTTTTTTTTTTTTTTTTTTTTTTTTTTTTTTGTGTTCTTCAAAATAATCTCAAACCTTTTACAGACTTCAAGGTGCTGTAACTTCTTAGTCATGGTAAATGAGTCAAATTCCTTCTCCAACTTCCAATCCAAACAAANAAAAAAAAAAAAAAAAAAAAAAAAAAAAAAAAAAAAACAGATATGTTTTTGTTTCTGTTTGATTTTCGATGCTTATAAGGAACCACAAACATGAATGTGTTTGAGAATCAACCAACCTGCACATCTTCTAAACCTTGGTTGTTTGTACACATAATTTCTTTGGTTCTGTTCTGATACCGATCAATTGTCTTGTTCATACTGAAACATCTCCATCCCAACAACAAAATTAACTCCACATTAAGACTTAGAACTTAATATTAATTACTCATTTTAATCCAATTTTAATCCAATTACCACACATTCAAACTTTGTTCATTGGAAAGATTGGAACTTTAATCAAAGGGTTAGTTTAAAATGAACGACCAAGATTTCCCATGTTCATTGGGATATGACCTTCAAAGCCATGCGTGGAATTAAATAACCAAATGGGGCATCGTGAAATTTGATCTCCCATTGGATTCTGAAGCTAAATGTTCTTAATCATGTCCCTATTAAAGTTCTTATAGCTTCCTATTTTTGGATAGCCTAGCATTTGCTTAAATTATTATTTTTTTTTTTGTTCATCTACAAAGCCTGAGAATGACCTTGGAGATAGAGAAATTTCATTCCTTTTAAGGACTACTTTTGATTCTAAGCCTTATGATGATTATTATTATTATGCATCAGTTGAATACAACAAAACTAGAATAAGTTTATAACATGAAATATTATGAACATACATTGAAAATATACAAAATTTATTTTTTAAAATTGTTCAAAAACAAATTTACAAAGTGATCCTCAATTACTCAAGAAGAAACAAACAAAATAATGTTGTCCCCAGATAAGCCCTAGATCAGGAAGAACAGTAAAAAAGATTTGAAATGAGTTTAAGGCAGTGACCCATTAATGCAAATCTTGTTGGGGTTAGGTAAATAAGAGAAGGACGGCAGTACTAATTTGATTGCAAAGAGAGAAAGAAATAGAAGAGCCAAGGGAAATAGACAGTGCCCAAAAGAAAACAAACAAACACACAAGTTAATTAAGAATTAACCCCAAAAGGACGGTGATTTGAGAGATTTGAAGAGAGGTTTTTGTAAATAAAGGAAGGAAAAAAGTACCTGCAATTTGAAAACTCATAAAGTTTGCCTCTTGGAGAGAAAATGATAAGAGCAACTTCAGCATCACAAAGAACTGATAGCTCAAAGGCCTTCTTCAGCAGCCCATTTCTCCGCTTTGAGAAGGTCACTTGCCGGCTTGTAGCATTCTCTATGCGCTTCATTTGGGTTTTTCCCCTCACCATTTTTCTTTTCCTTTCCTTTCTCTCAAAGTTGCTTCCTTTTTCAACAATAAAGGTCAGATTTGGACAAAAATCTCACGAAAAATATAAAATTGATCAAAACCCAGAAATCAAAACAGAATTTAATGAAACCCCATTTGGATAAATGGATCAAAATCAAATTTTTACAAGGCTCACCTCTGAAAGTGGTGGGTTTTTTGAGATATGAAAAGAGAGAGAAGAAAGGGATTGAAGTAATGGTTTGATTCCTTGGGGAGGAGAATGTAGTGGAGGTGGAGTTTAGCTTAGAAGAACCCTAGAAATGTAAGAGAAGAAGAAGAAGAATAAGAAGAAGAAGAAAGAGAATTTGAAGTGATGAAGAACCTGATCTCTTTCTTTTTCGGGAAATCTCAGGAAACAAAATATAAACCTCCCAAAAAAAGAAACCAAACAGAATAAAATGCAACCCATTTCCATGCTTCCCCTTTTACTCTCCTTTCACTCCTTTCCTTTTTCCCTCGCATCTGGGTGCACAAGGGTTAGTGTGCCACCAGCTCACGTGGTGACACGTAGCCAAAGTGACTGACAACCTCTTATGGCGGTGACCCTTAGAGAGGCAAAGGAGGCATTTGATGGCGAAGCAACCAAACATTCCTGTCGGTTGCCGGTTAAACTCAAGAAGCCCGTTTTAGAGAAGGGAGGATTTTTTCAGTTGGGTTTTGGTTGCAGCTAAAATTTGGAGCACCGTAAAAGCTGTTTCGTTTGAGGGTTTAAACAAATGTTGCTCCGTACGTTAAAATTTTTGATGGGTTTTATTGTTCCGTACGATTCGGTTCTGAGCTGGACCAATGGAATGCATCCACGTCGTCCGTCGGGAACATCGTCCTACTATGTCACGTGCCTCTTCCTCGTTGATTGGTGAGTCTTTTCATTTTTGTATTTCTTTTTATTGGCAAGTGAATAATCTACGGAGAACAATTTCCAATATTTCCCATTTCCAAATTTTGTTTGTTTTATTTGGGGTTCATATGTTAATTTAACTTAAATCCGAGGACTGCCTCCTAAATTGAAAGAAATGGTCGCCTTCAAATTAATCTTTTACCTTTTAAACTATTTTTCAAATACGTTTTTAATTATGTAAATCAAATTAGTCAAACATTCTTACAAACTGTGAACAAAAAAAGGACCAAGAAAAAGAAAAGGTGCATCCAAAGTTTCCCTTTAATAAAGTAAGTTGGTTTTCGAATTTAATTAATGGAATATTTTCGTGTATTTCTTTTAATTAATAATCTATGTTAGATATTTTATAAAAAATAATTTATTTATCAACTAATTATTACTTAAAGTATTAGGTTTTATAAATAAAATATTGAATTTAACAATTTTAATAATTAAACGAGCTTCGGATAAGTATAACACAAATAAATCCTTTGGAGCCATCAAACTTATTAAGAAACATATAAAGTCGATTTGTTTCGAATCTAGCCCCTCATAAATGATAATATATATTTTTAAGAGCGAAAACAATAATTATGAGAGAATTTTGAAAAATATAATTTGTGGGTGGTTGCGAAGAAATAGCGTTTTAAATGGTACATCACGATTTAAAAAAAATAATAATGAGAATAAAGAGAGAAATATGCAGAAATATTCAATTTCTTAATAAGGAAGTATGAATATTTATGTATTTTTTCTGGAAAAGGGATCAATATTTCTTGAAGTAGGTTGGTGTGAAATTACAAACCAACCCCTAGTCTGCATTCATGATACAATTTGAAACAATAAGTCAAGCTAGCTAGCTCGTCTTTATTTGGCTTCTTCAATTGATAATTTATTTTTTAATTTCAAATCTAAGAAATCAAATAACTATAGGTTAATTAAAAAAATATTATATTTTTTAAAGAAGAAAACAACAAAGTAAGAATTATAATTAAAAATGCAATTGTTTAGTTAAAAAATGATCTTAAAAAACAAATCCGTTTTAAAATGGTACAACACAAATTCCAAAAAGGATAAATAAGGTAATTACAAATTAGGTATTCAAAAGTAATAAACAATTTCTTAACGAGGAAGTATTCATATTAATTTCTCGAAGTAAGTTGGTGCACAATTACAAACCAACCCCTAACCAAGACATGCATATATCGTTCGAGCCATCATTGAATCGATGTTAGCTTTAGTTTGTTAAAAGGTTAGAAAAATTTAAGATGCATTTTAAAGAATAATAAAGTTAAAGATGAATTACAATCGAAAAATTTAAATTTTGGAAAGAGTAAATAATTAAAATATTATTTAGATTTAAGGAAAATTCATGACAAACAAAACAAAAGCTAAAAAAATTTTAACGACAAAGGAATAAAAGATCGAACAAAAAGTTTATATAATTTTATGAAATTCATTTATTTAAGGATAATTTATTAAAATTTATTACGTTACAAGTATGTGAATGATAATTAAATTTAATTTTAATTAGTTAAAATTATTTTAATATCTAAAATTAAAAAGGTGATAAAATTGTTTAAAATATTTTATTTATATAAAATTATGATAAGTTTCGGTTATTTATTTATTGTAATTATAAAATAAGCAATAACGCGTAATTTAACAAAGAAAAGTAAATGAAAAAGGGATTGCAATTAAATCCACATTCTCAAATCCTTCTCTCATTTCTTTCCTTTTACCATTTGTGTGTATAAAACACAGTGAGCAACTACGGGGTTGCAATTCCTAAGAGATCGCTCATGGCGTCGCCTTCTTCCTCTGAAGACCCTCCAAATCCACCCCTGGAACAACAGCAACAGCAGCCGCCCAAGGAAAAGGAAAATGAATGCCTATACAAGACCAAAACTATTCAATTTCTTGGCCGCTCTACGCCTATTGTTCTCCAGAACGATAATGGTCCATGCCCTCTCCTCGCCATATGTAATCATCTCTCTCCCTATCTATCTATCTATCCATCTTCCGCATGTTAGGGTTTCACTCTTGATTGCTATCGTTTTCTGCTCTGGCCACATTTTTCCTTCCTTTACGTGAAACTATTCGGACGCCTGTTGTTGCTTCTTTGAATTTGATTCCGGTAGACTAGGTAATCGCGTGGGCGGGTGGTTTTTGGTGGATTAGTCGCATATTGGATTGGAGATTTGGAGTTGAATTTATGTTCTTCTTCTGTTTTACTTGTGCTTATCTGATCGCGGAATGTTTGAGGGCCGTAACGAGTCCGTCTGTGCCAATGCTAAATTCTCTTATGGAATATGTTTTGGTCAATGGTGATCGAACGTTCAGTCGTCTGTAGTATGATTGTTTTTCATTGATTCACTCTGCCTATTGATTTATTTATAAATTGAATAGTAATGGCCATTTTAGGGTTTATTACTCTCACTCTCTTTCCCGTTTCCTGATTACTTAGCATCTTCAATATTTTGGTGACCGGAGTGTCCTAGCAGACCCACACTTCTTCCATATTCTAGGAGTTAACTTCAGTTTTCCTTCAACCTTTTCCAAAAACGTTCATGGGTAGATGACTTAAAGTTTTTTTTTAACTATTTCTGAACGAGACAGATTTGAAATGAATGTATTTAGGATTTTTTCTATCTTTCTTTAGATCATTGGAATTTTTATTTTTATTAGTATTATTATTTTGTATGATATTCTTTTGATCCACGAGAACTTCCCATTTTACTCTGTATGATCATTAGCTTTCTTTTAAATAATAACCTCAGGATACCGCATAGAATCTTCCCATTTTATTCTAGCCTTTTATTCTGTCTCTCTATACGAATAGAATTTTAACAAATATTGGAAATCGCCCACAACTTATTTTGATTTCAAATTATTTGAAGTTGTGGAGAAATATCAGATCATAAACACGAGGGTAAATGATCTGGATCTTCGGCATTTTACTTTTGTCCTCTCAATTTCTGATTTGTAAACTATTGCCCACACAACTAGACTTATTCTATCTGATGTAATACTTGAGTCTATTTTATTAAGCAACCACAAGTGCACAATACAAGGATAGACTAAGCTTTAAATAAACAAAGCTTAGTGCTGCTAACAGACTCAACCGATACAACAAAATTGATCAAACTCTGTAGCTTACTGTACAATTAACTAGTTATTAACAAGAGTTAGGGACAAACAATACTCTCAACGTTTTCAAATTATAATTGCTTCTTAAAGGAAGAGAACAATAAAAAAAATGAAGGAGAAAACCATCGAACCTTTTTCTCATTAATTGTGATAAAATATACAGTGCAGCCATATTTATAGGCTGAGGAAAAAACTCCACTCATGTCTTTAAAAAAAAAAAAAAAAACCAGTTAATTACACTGGCTCTAGTGAGCTGTCTTCAAGCTACTAGTAATCTAAAGGAGGGGGTCGGTAGATGTTGGAGTCCATTAGGATCTGTGATCTGTTTTGAACTCCCAGCTGTTGATCTTCTCAAATCTCACCATAGATTTCTCTTGTTTCAAACATTCTGAATGAAGTATTTCTACTCTTGCATTTATAGATTTTATTTTCCGTAGAATAGGAAGTCGTATTTATGACTCTAGAATCTCTAAAAATGAATAAATAGCTTACTTTTCCATAAATATAAATTATGCATTCTAATATTATATGTGCAATGTGCTGTGCCTGGCTTATCAGAATATTGTGCACCTTCTTTTTTATGTTGAGTTTGGTTGTTTTTGCTACTGGCTTGGATATATTACAAGCAATAGATATTAGAATTCCAAAGTTGTTAGCTACCTGAAGATTGATGAAAACTGAAACAAACTAGTTTCATAGCAATATTCAGTTAACTAAGGATGCTCATTCTATTAAGATGCTTTTATTTTTACACTATTCGGTGTCTTTTGTTGTTTTTTTTTGTTAGACTAGTAAAAATCCATCTTCGGTTATTCACGTTGGGGCTGTTGCAGGCAATGTTCTCTTGTTGCGGAACAACTTAAATCTGGGTCCAGATGCAACAGAAGTATCGCAGGAGAAATTGTTGTCTCTGGTCGCTGAACGGTTGATTGATTCAAATAGTAATGTTGATGTAAATAGTTTTCTTCTCTATACTCTTTGAAAGATTTCTCTCACCCCATTTTCTTCTTATTCAGTTCTTATATAAACTCTTTTTGGGTAACAGAACAAAGATGCTGGTTTTGTTGAGAATCAACAACAGAACATTGCTGATGCTATTGATCTGCTACCACGGCTAGCAACAGGGATAGATGTAAATATTAGGTTTAGGAGGTAGGTATAAGCTTTAGTCCTCTCCTAGTCCTTTTGTTTTCATGCCTTTTTCTGAACTAAGTTTAATGTTGTACTTGCAGGATTGATGATTTTGAATTCACTCCAGAATGCGCCATTTTTGATTTGTTGGATATTCCTCTATATCATGGTTGGATAGTTGATCCTCAGGTTCTTATATACTTTCTTTCTAATTACTAAGATAAATTAAATTAACAATACTATAGAGTTTCTTGTGCTCTGTGTTGATTTTTATTCTTCCTATTCTCAAGTTGTAGGCATGTGACTTTATCAATGTCTTGAAAGTCTATTTATATATTTGGTTCCTTTTCTAGAATTCCATGACTTAAAAAGAAAAAAGGTTTTATATTAGGGATCTTAAATTTCTTGGTAAAATCCTTTTTTGTTGGTCAAACTCTGGTTGCCATGGTTGAATTATTACAGAATTAGGGGAGACTGTTTAATAAATAGAAGTGCAGGTAATGAAGGTTTTGTGGTAGGTTTGGACTGATAATGAAGCCATTGTTGTAAACATTGGACTGATATTCAAGATGTCTGCAATGTAGCCTACAGGGCTTTTGGTCCCTTGGATCCTCTGAACTTGATCACTAAAGAACTATGTTGGATTCTCCAAGGCTACCTACTAGGCTGTTATTTCTTAATATGCCACCACCCTAGAACTTGTTGGCAGTTGGTACAAAGATATATTTGTTACAATTTTTTAAACTGAAATATATATATTGAAAAAGTTTACGGACCACCCTTTATTGATAGTGGGAATAGAGTTCTATCTTTATTCCGCCATTTGGTTTGACCTTCCTACTTAAATTCAAGGATATACTTCGTTTCCTACTGTTCTTTCTGTGTGCAGGATCATGATACTGCTAGTGCAATTGGTTCCAAATCCTACAACGCTATTATGGAGGAGCTTGTTGCTCTGGAAACACAGCACATGGAGGATCAATGTAGTAATAATCCTGAAGATGATTGTATTGATTTTGTAGCTGCAACAACAGCAACGCTTGGAGTACCATCTCCAAGTCTTTCGAAAAATTGTTCATTTGATGAATCACCTCGTTCAGTCTCTGATGAGCAACGAATGAGAAAAGGGGATCTTGAAGAAGAGGCAGAGTTGTTGAGAGCCTTGAAATTGTCTGAATCTGTAACACCAATCTCAATGGATAATCATGGTGTTGTCGATTCCGTGGGGGACACTTATGCCACCAAATTGGATGAGGAACCATCTCCTGAAAAGGTTTCAATCATAGATGCCGTGGAGAAGGCCATAATAAAAGGCATTTGTGCTGCAGAAAATAATCTTAACCAGCAGCCCAGTTTATCCATCGAAGATTCTTGCAGAACCTCTTTGAGCAAGAGTGATGATGAAGGCGTATCACAGGAGCAAGTAAGCTCTTCACCGTTGAAGGCTGATGTGGGAAAGCCCCTTGAGACTGTTGAGTCTGAAGGGCATAAGATTTGCCCTGACATGTTGGACAATCATGAAACATTAATTGAGACTGATCCCATTTCTGGAAGAGAGAGTTCATTGGTGAATGAGAATACTGACGATATTTCTCACAAGAATGATAAAACCCCTTTGCCAGCTCCTTTTGAATCAGTCGATCATAAACCGGTAGATAAGGAAGACTCAAGTGAACTATCAGGCCTATCTTCATCTGTTACCTGTACAGATTCAGCAGATGGTAAAATTCAATGTGTTGATGTACCTGGCGGTTTGACTTCAACTGTTGGTAGTGAGCCCATGTATGAAGGAGAGGAATGTATATTGGATGCACGAAGTGCGGTTCTTGCAGCTCAAGAGCCTGTATATGAAGGTGAAGTGGTTCTTGCAGAACAAGGTTGTGGAAGCTCAATAAATTTCCCAAATGTACCGGCAAAGGATGAAATTAGTCCAAAACAAGGTAGAAGTGATTTGTATCATAAAGGTTAATGATGTTTCCACTTGCCAATATTGTATTTATTGCCTTGAAACTTATCAGGAAAAGCCTCTTAATTGTTATCAGGGGAGCTGATCAGGAATTTCTTAAAGAACAATGCAAGTCAGCTAACATTTTATGGGTTGGTTCTTGCCTATCGTCCTCAATTTCTCTGCTGGACACTTTTGTTTAATTTCACTGGTATTGTGTAGAGCCTCATATTGTTATTGCTTTTGCAGCCTTTTCTCCTTACAAGATGGACTTAAAGAGCGTGAACTTTGTGTTTTTTTCCGGAATAATCACTTCAGCACCATGTTTAAGGTCAGCGAGAATTGAAATTGAACCATGTTTTCCTTTTTCTTTTTTTTGACTGCCAGAGCCGTTGACCATTGGTGGGTTTCAGCTTTACTTATAGTTGAACCATGGTGGGTTTTGCTGACCAAATACTTATAGTTGAACAATAAATACCAATTTTTTCTCATCTCATCTTCAGCTTGATGGCCAGCTTTATCTCTTAGCTACAGACCAAGGTTACATTCATCAACCTGATTTGGTGTGGGAAAAGCTAAATGAGGTAAATCTTCTCAATGAACTTTTTCTATATGAGCATAAATAACTTATAGTGGGGCACTTCATTAAAAATATATAATAATAATAATAATAATAATTTTGCTTAAAAGAATAATAATAGACATCATAGCAACATGATAGAAGATTTTCTGACAATTATTGAAATAGTAAATTTTACTTCGGTTCAAGGGAGGATTCAAGAGCTCTGTAGTTCTCCACCCTCTGTTCACGAGACTAATGCCAAAAGGATATCCTCAACAAAATACTCCAAATAGTCATCCCAACTAACTAGGACCCACACAGGCAGGCCCAACACATTACTAACTTTCACATGAAGAATTTCTCAAATCCACTCTTCCTCCTTCTTTCCTAGCATTCTCCTTAGCCACTGGAGGTCTCTCACATAGATGATAGTTTAATACATTTGAAACGTCTTTAATATGTTCACCTTGATATTTCTCTTAGCTAATCTTAAACTCAAATCATGCCCTGCAATTGTACTAGCGGGACTATGCTTTTATGCAGTTTGTTAATTATTCTATCCAACTTATAACTTCAAATATTTTGCAGGTGAATGGAGATACTTTATTTATGACGGGTAATTTCAAAGAATTCAAAGTAGAAAGTCATTCTAATGAATCTTGGGATGAACATAATGCCATGGCAAGCACTGCGGTTTGTGTTATATATATATTTGAACAATTTTTTACTGCCCTGATATATTTTTCTTTAGCAATTTACCAAGACTATTTTGTACATGCTGCAGGATTATCTTGCAAGTATTGATGCCACCAAACATGCCGGATTGGATTTGAAGTAACTTTCTATCTCGTTACTTTTAGTATATTACTCTTTTTACGAAAGCATGCAAAGGAATGCTGCAAAACACTTCCTATCTTGTTATTGCTATTTTTCCAGTACATATTTTCTTATGTTTGTGTTTATTCGCATTGGTTGGGAGCTCATCTCTCAGGGAACTAAACAAGTGATTCCCACCACCCCAATCCTTGTTTTGCATGATTTCATTCCCGAACCATATAATAATTTGGATAGCTGGAGTTTATTAAATACCCAATTGTTCTTGTCAAAGAGAAAAAACACTCCAGCGTTTTAGACATTCACTTAAAACTCCAAGTACTGGCCAAATTCATTGTCAGTTATTAATTTAAAATTCTAGCGGATATGTTTTGCAGACTAGAGCTGATTGCTGATGATCACAATGGTATTTAAATTTTTGCAGTTCTGACCTGCAATTAGCAATAGCCCTGCAACAACAGGAGTTTGAACAACAACCACAGCGACAAAATGTGCAGCAGCCATCTTCTGGCGGCAGTTCAAGGCTGGTCGTGGGTCCTCAGGTATGTTGTTCTTGTTGTAGGCCTTGTACTTTCTCTTCATGCTATAGATCCTCAGTATCAATTTTTTATTTTTTATGACATAATTCATTTGGACCTAGCCACCTATGATTTCTATAGTTGTGGTTTTATTTATTTCTGCATTTGCTCCACGTTTTCAAGCATGTGAAGAAAACTAGCAAAAAAATGTACTTCAAATGATAAATGCTAGGCTAAATTACAATTTAGTTTAATTTTCAAAATTATGTCTAATAGGTATAGAAACTTTAATAAATGTTTGATAGGTCTATAAACTTTAAAATTATCCATCAATGCTCTTAACTTCCAATTTATGTTTAAAAGATGTTTGACCCAATTTATGTTTAAAAGATATTTGACCCAATTTATGTTTAAAAGATGTTTGACCCAATTTATGTTTAAAAGATGTTTGACCCATTTGATATAACCAAACTAAACCCATTTGATATAACCAAACTAAACTGGTGTAAGATAACTTTCTACATGAACTATCAGTCTAATTGTTTTTCTTTAATATATATTAGTCAAAAGAGAAAGGCATATTTAATTTAGGTCTATATATTTATAAACTACCCCATTTCCGGAATACTTAAAATAGGCAGGGGGTTGCATTTTGCAGGTGTCTAAAAGTAGTGGAAAAACCCCGCCATCTTCTTCCGCGAGGACCGACGCAAAACCGAAGGAAAAGTGCAGTGTGATGTGAATTTTGGCTTTGCAGAATCGATAGAAAATCATTTATATTTAATTTTATTTAAATTTTGTTCCCTGTAAATTGTTTGTTTGTTGTCTTCTTAACAGCATATATCACCACATGCTGTTGACTAACCTAATTCCTTTATGAGAGTTTGGATACAGTTTTCCATTTTGTATATATATTTATATATATCCCCAATCCCATTTCTTTAGGCTCTTCAAATCTTTTTCTTCTGAATATTAAGATCTGAGACGGAGAGATCATAAATTTTGGGGTTTTACTAGTTACTTGTGTGTGTGAATGAAAGCCCGGCCCACAAGACATTTAGGGCTTGTGAAATTGGGCCTTCAGAGAATTAGAAGGCCCAATTTTGGGGCGTGGGATTCTTAATAGGATCGTCGGCAGTTTGGATGTGGGAACAAACAGACGTATTCGTGATTCAAAGTGATGGGTGGGCGGTTGGATTGTTGTGTACGTTACAACAGCACCATCATTTTGTTGCTTTTTTTTTTTTTTTTTTTTTCCTTTTTCATAAAATCCCACTACTCATCTAACTGTTACCATAGCCCACCCACTTATTTGTTCATCACCTTCTATGTACTGAAACTGAGATTCAAATTTGATGGGTTTTCAATATTTTTATTTTTGTTTTTTCTTTTTATAGATATTTCTAGTTTGATTCTTTATGCGTTAGAAAAGTTCTCAATTCCTACCCTTGAATTTCATGCCACTTCTATTATTATTATTATTTTTTTTAATAACAAACAATCAAGATATTCTCATAGAATAATCTTGATGGTTATAAATAAAATTATTTAAATGTCTTTTAAATTATTTTTATTTTCTTTTTCAAGAAAAGCCCCGGGGCACTGCTTTGACTCAGTTCCATCAAATTATCTCCAATAGTTACCCTCCCCCCCCCCCCCCCCCCNCCCCCCCCCTGTTTTTTTGTTTAATTATTGGTTTCAATTTAATTAAAATAATTATACAAAGACTCATTAACGTGGTGAAAAATCAATAGTGATATTTACTTGAATTGATATGGTGATGATTAGAAAAATTTTCGATCTGAAAAAATGACATTTCTTTATATTGTTTCTTGGCTGGACTTACAAAATTTTCATGAAATATAAATTTGAAACACTTAATAAAAAAAATTAAAAAAGTCGTAAGATTATATACACATAAATATACATGAGGTTTATATTGTTTCTTGGCTGGACTTACAAAATTTTCATGAAATATAAATTTGAAACACTTAATAAAAAAAATTAAAAAAGTCGTAAGATTATATACACATGAGGNGCAATAGCCCTGCAACAACAGGAGTTTGAACAACAACCACAGCGACAAAATGTGCAGCAGCCATCTTCTGGCGGCAGTTCAAGGCTGGTCGTGGGTCCTCAGGTATGTTGTTCTTGTTGTAGGCCTTGTACTTTCTCTTCATGCTATAGATCCTCAGTATCAATTTTTTATTTTTTATGACATAATTCATTTGGACCTAGCCACCTATGATTTCTATAGTTGTGGTTTTATTTATTTCTGCATTTGCTCCACGTTTTCAAGCATGTGAAGAAAACTAGCAAAAAAATGTACTTCAAATGATAAATGCTAGGCTAAATTACAATTTAGTTTAATTTTCAAAATTATGTCTAATAGGTATAGAAACTTTAATAAATGTTTGATAGGTCTATAAACTTTAAAATTATCCATCAATGCTCTTAACTTCCAATTTATGTTTAAAAGATGTTTGACCCAATTTATGTTTAAAAGATATTTGACCCAATTTATGTTTAAAAGATGTTTGACCCAATTTATGTTTAAAAGATGTTTGACCCATTTGATATAACCAAACTAAACCCATTTGATATAACCAAACTAAACTGGTGTAAGATAACTTTCTACATGAACTATCAGTCTAATTGTTTTTCTTTAATATATATTAGTCAAAAGAGAAAGGCATATTTAATTTAGGTCTATATATTTATAAACTACCCCATTTCCGGAATACTTAAAATAGGCAGGGGGTTGCATTTTGCAGGTGTCTAAAAGTAGTGGAAAAACCCCGCCATCTTCTTCCGCGAGGACCGACGCAAAACCGAAGGAAAAGTGCAGTGTGATGTGAATTTTGGCTTTGCAGAATCGATAGAAAATCATTTATATTTAATTTTATTTAAATTTTGTTCCCTGTAAATTGTTTGTTTGTTGTCTTCTTAACAGCATATATCACCACATGCTGTTGACTAACCTAATTCCTTTATGAGAGTTTGGATACAGTTTTCCATTTTGTATATATATTTATATATATCCCCAATCCCATTTCNTTTATATTGTTTCTTGGCTGGACTTACAAAATTTTCATGAAATATAAATTTGAAACACTTAATAAAAAAAATTAAAAAAGTCGTAAGATTATATACACATGAGGCGATTTGAATTAACCAAAGGATTGACTTTTGAACATTCACAAAAGAAATGCAAGAGAAAAACAAAGGACAAAAAAAAATCTTAAGCAGCGGATGAAACAAAGAAAACGATAGCTCAGGGATGGTGTGGATCCCACTCTCTGATTCTGACANTTTCTATAGTTGTGGTTTTATTTATTTCTGCATTTGCTCCACGTTTTCAAGCATGTGAAGAAAACTAGCAAAAAAATGTACTTCAAATGATAAATGCTAGGCTAAATTACAATTTAGTTTAATTTTCAAAATTATGTCTAATAGGTATAGAAACTTTAATAAATGTTTGATAGGTCTATAAACTTTAAAATTATCCATCAATGCTCTTAACTTCCAATTTATGTTTAAAAGATGTTTGACCCAATTTATGTTTAAAAGATATTTGACCCAATTTATGTTTAAAAGATGTTTGACCCAATTTATGTTTAAAAGATGTTTGACCCATTTGATATAACCAAACTAAACCCATTTGATATAACCAAACTAAACTGGTGTAAGATAACTTTCTACATGAACTATCAGTCTAATTGTTTTTCTTTAATATATATTAGTCAAAAGAGAAAGGCATATTTAATTTAGGTCTATATATTTATAAACTACCCCATTTCCGGAATACTTAAAATAGGCAGGGGGTTGCATTTTGCAGGTGTCTAAAAGTAGTGGAAAAACCCCGCCATCTTCTTCCGCGAGGACCGACGCAAAACCGAAGGAAAAGTGCAGTGTGATGTGAATTTTGGCTTTGCAGAATCGATAGAAAATCATTTATATTTAATTTTATTTAAATTTTGTTCCCTGTAAATTGTTTGTTTGTTGTCTTCTTAACAGCATATATCACCACATGCTGTTGACTAACCTAATTCCTTTATGAGAGTTTGGATACAGTTTTCCATTTTGTATATATATTTATATATATCCCCAATCCCATTTCTTTAGGCTCTTCAAATCTTTTTCTTCTGAATATTAAGATCTGAGACGGAGAGATCATAAATTTTGGGGTTTTACTAGTTACTTGTGTGTGTGAATGAAAGCCCGGCCCACAAGACATTTAGGGCTTGTGAAATTGGGCCTTCAGAGAATTAGAAGGCCCAATTTTGGGGCGTGGGATTCTTAATAGGATCGTCGGCAGTTTGGATGTGGGAACAAACAGACGTATTCGTGATTCAAAGTGATGGGTGGGCGGTTGGATTGTTGTGTACTT